>NC_069504.1:1014604025-1014904025 GCF_027579735.1 Bombina bombina | reverse complement strand
CCAGACTTGCTCATTTTATTCCGTTAACCAAGTTACCTTATACCCAAGAATTTTCAACTCTTTTTCTTTTACATGTGGTTAGACTTCATGGCATACCTTTGAATGTTGTTTCTGACAGAGGTCCTCAATTCATCTCTACCTTTTGGAGAGCCTTTTGCAAGTTGATTGGAACCACTTTTCCTTGTTTTCTGGTTACCATCCCCAAACGAATGGGTTAACAGAGAGAGCGAATAAGGATCTCAAAGCCTATCTCAGAGCCTATGTATATGCTCTACATACCAATTGGTCTAGATTGCTGCACCTAGCCGAGCTGCAAAGAACACTCACTGGCACTCTTCCCTGCAATGTTCTCCATTTCAAGCTGCAGCGGGATATCAGCCATGTGTATTTCCTCTTTTCACCCAGTCTACAGGGGTTCCTGCTGCAGAACGTCACTTCACTGACCTGACTACTCATTGGCAATTAATTTGCTCTCAGTTATGTTCAGCTGTCTTCAGATACAAAAGGTTTGCCAATCATCATTGAGCTACTGTTCGTGCCTTTTCAGTAGGTGAACATGTCTGGGTCTCTACCAGACATATTTCACTACATCAACCCTGTCATAAATTAGAGCCTAGATACAGTGTATCGGCCCTTACAAGGTCCTTAAAAGACTATCTCCTGTTGCCTGCAAAGTGGCTTTGCCCAGATCCCAATCTTCCACATATAACTGCTCAAGCCCTACATCATGAACATATATACTCGAATCAGACCTAGAGAATTGTGCACAAGCTTGAATCTGAAAATCAACAATGAATTTTCAGAAAACTTTATAGAGCAGATCTTTTAAGAATCATGCACAGAATAATAATAACATTTATTTTATTACCTGATATAATAGCAATGTGCATGGTGACATCACATGCCAACATTAGATGTTCTTGTGGGCAGAGGGGGATGATACTTAACTTCAACTCTAATCTTCTAGCACACCCCACCAGCACTATAGGGGGTGCTCAATTTCATGTGAGTGGATTTGTTTCTTTCTTGTTTGTCTGACCCATGGTAGATGTTACTACCCTATGAGGCACCTCTTGTCATTTGTATTTTTCCATTTTACGGGATTGCCTAAATCATAGAAGAGAGCTGCCCTGGGGATTCTTTCCATTTTTTATATATATATATATATATATATATATATATATATATATATATATATATATATATATAGTTACCTAGTGACTATCTATTTTGTATTTAATAATATTGCACAATGGGTACTTCCTATGTAGAACTGGCACCTTTTTGCATAAAAGGTGTATTATTGTGAAAGTCCAATAACTGTATACACACTTTACAGTATGCCTATAATTTAATACTATTTTTGCGTAGCTTTACATGTATAGTATCCTTAAATAATAAAACTTAAAAAACTATAAACATCAATATTAATGTTAACGAGATGATTAAATATTGTCATTTAATAATTTCTTTCTGTATATAGGTAGTAGTCTGCTTAATGAATGTAGCATAAGGAGTACAGCGAGTGTAAATATACTGCAGCGCTGTCTTTGTTTCTGGGTTGCTAGGGGTGATACGTAACTTATGGTGTATCTTGGATCGCTCCGTATTGTCTTCGGCGCATGCGCAGTTGCGCCTGAAGGACGCCAGTGGAGATTGATGGGCGAGGTCTATTTTATGGTGGTAAGTGGATTTATTTTGTATGCTTTTGGTCTGAGGACGGGGGAAACCCGAAAAACATTAACTGCAAATAAAGCAATTTGTTAAAACGGAGAGTGTTTTTCCTGATGTGACTAACTGGATTATGAGTTTTGAATTGCACCCCGGTGGCTGTAAATTTTGGGTAAAGTGAGTGCTGGATCCCTCACTGGATATATATATATATATATATATATATATATATATATATATATATATATATATATATATATATAATGGCATTTTGGTAATATATATACATTTATATATATATATATATATATATATATATATATATATATATATATATATATATATATATATATATATATATATATACAGTATATATATTTCTTTTTTATTTATAGGTATAGATATGTACAGGTATATAAAAATATATATTTATAAATACATAACATATTTCCTTATGTGTAGAACATTGTAAAATATTTGTATTGAATACAAAGCTAAACCCTTTATTAAATATGAAAACAGTATTGCATAAATATGATTTTGCATGTTTTCAGCTACATGACGGCAAAGGGCTCCAACGCCCTTATATATATGTCTATATATATGCATATGTATGTATGTGTTTATATAGGTCTGTAAATACATATATAAATATATCAATACATAAATACATCTGTACATACATATATACATATATATATATATATATATATATATATATATATATACTGTATATATATACATATATATACATATAGATAGATAGATAGATAGATAGATAGATAGATAGATAGATAGATAGATATCAAAATAACAAGAGTATTGCATTGAGCAATGATACTTTTTTTATTGGACTAACTATACATTTATAAGATGACAAGCTTTCGGAAGAGTTCCTTCCTTTATCAAGTCTAAAGCAATACTGACCAATTCAATGGAATTTACAGATTCTATCTTAAAACACAGAATAGCTAAGAAGACAGTGCAGGGAGAGGAAAAAATCATGAGGGGGGCTTAGGTAACAGGCAGACAGTGTCCAGTGTAGGAGAACAGACAGGGGAAATATATAGCTTTACATAGAGCATATACTGACATAAAGTTATATATCAACATTGAATCAATATCCATAAAGATGTGAAATTGTATATACAGGGGGAATACAAAAGTTAAAAAAAGACAAAAGTGTGGACATAGGCTTACCTGTGTACCTATGTATAAAGATTGTGGAATATACAATGTAATTGACTAAATGAAAGTACATTACAAAAAATGTTGATAATGTGTTAAAAATCCAGAGTCCACATTTAGTCCAGACTTAAACAGGTTGAAGTGCATTATCATTTTCATTTCAAAGGTTTTTCTTTCCATTGTGTTTTTGAAGTTGCCTCTGAGAATTTTGATTTTGAGGTTTTGGATGGAGTGGTCAGGTTGGGTGAAATGGTGACTAACAGGGGTGCAGTATTTTGTTTCACAGTGGTTTTTGATTGAGTGTCTGTGTAAGTTCATTCGAAGATGCAGTTTTTGGCTTGTTTCTCCAATATAGCATCCCATTTCACATGCCGTGCAATATATCATGTATACCACATTTGCAGATATACATGAATATGCCCCTTTAATGTTATAAGATTTATTATTGTGATATTATAGAGATATTATATTATCATTATATATAATATATATATATATATATATATATATATATATAAAATATTATAATATATTATTGTGATATTATAGAGATTCCTAGCAACTCACCCTCACAAACCATTCAAATACTTTCGCTACATTGATGATATTTTCATCATATGGACAGAAGGAGAAAAAAACCTTGAATATTTTCATAAATCATTTAATCTATTTCATGCATCAATCAAGCTTAAAATTAACTTTTCTAGAGACGGTGTCAGCTTCCTGGATACAACAATATCCATCACAAATGGCAAACTACACTCATCTGTATACAGGAAACCAACAGATAGATGCAGCTACCTCCACAGCTCCAGCTCCCACCCCAGTCACATTAAAAAATCCATAATCTACAGTCAGGCTACAAGATACCACAGAATTTGCTCAGATACCAAGGACCGTGACAAACACCTCATCACACTGTCCCAATTATTCAGAGAAAAAGGTTACAAAACAAGGATTATAAATAAAAAAATTAACTCTGCCCTCAATATTCCACGTGAACACTTACTACAATACAGGGAGAAGAAAAACATATCACGTATCCCACTAGTAGTCAAATACAACCCTGCTGTGGAAGGTATACGAAAAATCATAAAAGACTTACAGCCACTACTCTTAGAGGATCCCACACTCAAAAAAATCTTTCCAAAACCCCCAATCCTGGCATACAGACAAGCACCTAACCTAAAGCAGAAACTGGTACATAGGAAGCTACCCCTTGAGAAAAACAACACTCTGAATGAAACCAAGTGCTGCTATAAAGCTCTCTGCAAACTGTGTCAACATGTTTGTGAAAGCAGCACAGCAAATCACAATAATAAATCTTATAACATTAAAGGGGCATATTCATGTATATCTGCAAATGTGGTATAGATGATATATTGCACGGCATGTGAAATGGGATGCTATATTGGAGAAACAAGCCAAAAACTGCATCTTCGAATGAACTTACACAGACACTCAATCAAAAACCACTGTGAAACAAAATACTGCACCCCTGTTGGTCACCATTTCACCCAACCTGACCACTCCATCCAAAACCTCAAAATCAAAATTCTCAGAGGCAACTTCAAAAACACAACGGAAAGAAAAACCTTTGAAATGAAAATGATAATGCACTTCAACCTGTTGAAGTCTGGACTAAATGTGGACTCTGGATTCTTAACACATTATCAAAAAATTTTGTAATGTACTTTTATTTAGTCAATTACATTGTATATTCCACATTCTTTATACATAGGTACACAGGTAAGCCTATGTCCACACTTTTGTCTTTTTTTAACTTTTGTATTCCCCCTGTATATACAATTTCACATCTTTATGGATATTGATTCAATGTTGATATACAGGGAGTGCAGAATTATTAGGCAAATGAGTATTTTGACCACATCATCCTCTTTATGCATGTTGTCTTACTCCAAGCTGTATAGGCTCGAAAGCCTACTACCAATTAAGCATATTAGGTGATGTGCATCTCTGTAATGAGAAGGGGTGTGGTCTAATGACATCAACACCCTATATCAGGTGTGCATAATTATTAGGCAACTTCCTTTCCTTTGGCAAAATGGGTCAAAAGAAGGACTTGACAGGCTCAGAAAAGTCAAAAATAGTGAGATATCTTGCAGAGGGATGAAGCACTCTAAAAATTGCAAAGCTTCTGAAGCGTGATCATCGAACAATAAAGCGTTTCATTCAAAATAGTCAACAGGGTCGCAAGAAGCGTGTGGAAAAACCAAGGCGCAAAATAACTGCCCATGAACTGAGAAAAGTCAAGCGTGCAGCTGCCAAGATGCCACTTGCCACCAGTTTGGCCATATTTCAGAGCTGCAACATCACTGGAGTGCCCAAAAGCACAAGGTGTGCAATACTCAGAGACATGGCCAAGGTAAGAAAGGCTGAAAGACGACCACCACTGAACAAGACACACAAGCTGAAACGTCAAGACTGGGCCAAGAAATATCTCAAGACTGATTTTTCTAAGGTTTTATGGACTGATGAAATGAGACTGAGTCTTGATGGGCCAGATGGATGGGCCCGTGGCTGGATTGGTAAAGGGCAGAGAGCTCCAGTCCGACTCAGACGCCAGCAAGGTGGAGGTGGAGTACTGGTTTGGGCTGGTATCATCAAAGATGAGCTTGTGGGGCCTTTTCGGGTTGAGGATGGAGTCAAGCTCAACTCCCAGTCCTACTGCCAGTTTCTGGAAGACACCTTCTTCAAGCAGTGGTACAGGAAGAAGTCTTCATCCTTCAAGAAAAACATGATTTTCATGCAGGACAATGCTCCATCACACGCGTCCAAGTACTCCACAGCGTGGCTGGCAAGAAAGGGTATAAAAGAAGAAAATCTAATGACATGGCCTCCTTGTTCACCTGATCTGAACCCCATTGGACCTGTGGTCCATCATCAAATGTGAGATTTACAAGGAGGGAAAACAGTACACCTCTCTGAACAGTGTCTGGGAGGCTGTGGTTGCTGCTGCACGCAATGTTGATGGTGAACAGATCAAAACACTGACAGAATCCATGGATGGCAGGCTTTTGAGTGTCCTTGCAAAGAAAGGTGGCTATATTGGTCACTGATTTGTTTTTGTTTTATTTTTGAATGTCAGAAATGTATATTTGTGAATGTTGAGATGTTATATTGGTTTCACTGGTAAAAATAAATAATTGAAATGGGTATATATTTGTTTTTTGTTAAGTTGCCTAATAATTATGCACAGTAATAGTCACCTGCACACACAGCTATCCCCCTAAAATAGCTATAACTAAAAACAAACTAAAAACTACTTCCAAAACTATTCAGCTTTGATATTAATGAGTTTTTTGGGTTCATTGAGAACATGGTTGTTGTTCAATAATAAAATTAATCCTCCAAAATACAACTTGCCTAATAATTCTGCACTCCCTGTATAACTTTATGTCAGTATATGCTCTATGTAAAGCTATATATTTCCCCTGTCTGTTCTCCTGCACTGGACACTGTCTGCCTGTTACCTAAGCCCCCCTCATGATTTTTACAACACCTCCTCCTCTCCCTGCACTGTCTTCTTAGCTATTCTGTGTTTTAAGATACAATCTGTAAATTCCATTGAATTGGTCAGTATTGCTTTAGACTTGATAAAGGAAGGAACTCTTCCGAAAGCTTGTCATCTTATAAATGTATAGTTAGTCCAATAAAAAAAGTATCATTGCTCAATGCAATACTCTTGTTATTTTGATATCTAAATCTCTGCACTAACACGGCTACTCCAATCAACGTATATATATATATATATATATATATATATATAAAAATATATATATATGTGTACATATGTATGTGTAAATATGTATTTACAGATCTATATACACATATAAAAACATAAATACATATATATATATATATATATATATATATATATATATATATATATATATATATATATATATATATATATATATATATATACAGGTGGCCCTAGGTGTACGCCGGTTCAATTTGCGCCGTTTCAGAATAACAACCTTTTTTTTCAGTCAAGCAACTGCTATTGAAAAGCATTGAAAAGCAGTGGACTAATTAAAATAGCCAGTAGGTGGAGCTGTCCGTTTGTGTTGCAGCAAAGTTATGCAAGCTTAGCAGACTTACATTAATCTGTCTACACAGAACAGACATTAGCTATCGAGGAACAAGATCTTGCAGCCACTTCCCTATTATCTTCCTGCCCAGCTGCTTGAGGTGAGGGTGCCTAACTGCCTATTAATCACTCCAGATTGAAATGCATCAAATAGGTGCAGACCCAATATTATCTAACATGCTAACAATGCAGAGAACTGTTTACAGAAAAATGCAAGTAAAAAAATGTTTTTGTTCTTTAAACTTAGTTTGATTAAAAAGTCTGTTGTGTGATTATTTACTTAGGTTTATAATGCAGTTTAGCATTTAAAATCTTCATTTCAAAGCTTTAAAAATAATGTATTAGGTGTTGAGAGGGGCCTGAAACCTAACTCCCTCACTTCTCATTGACTTACATTATAAACTGGGTTTCAATTTACAATAGTTTCGATTTACAACCATTCCTTCTGGAACCTAACCCCAGTGGAAAATGAGGGCTACCTGTATATATATTGCTAATCCCATTGCAAATCAGGGTTATTGTCATTTGCATGAACAAATCAAACAATGCAAAAAAAAAAATCAACTTTTAATGAATTCTGCAGTCTCAAAATTATTCAACCCCCTGAATAGAATCTCTCACAAAAGCACAAATATGCAAAACAGATGTTGTCTCAAGCACACCTGATGCAACTAATCAAAGTTTTTATTAGTTGCACCAAGTGTGCTTGAGCTAAAACACATGAAATACCTGAACTGACTAGGGGTTTGTTGAGTGTCACGTTGGACTGTATGTTAGAAATATGGCTAAGTCAAAAGAATGGTCCAAAAAGTTAAGAGAAGAGATCATCACTCTTCGCAAACAAGGAACAGAATACAAAAAGATAGTGAAGGCACTGAATATCCCTAGAGACACCGTTGGAAGCATAGTTCGCAAGTTCAAAGTTAAAGGAACAGTTTTTACACTACCAGGACAGGTCAAAAAAAGGAAGCTATCAATGGCTGCAACCAGATTTCTGAGAAGGCAGGTTGAGAAAAACCCTTGAGTGACTGCAAAAGATCTTCAGCAAAACTTTGTGGTAACAGGCACTGAGGTTTTAGTTTGCACAGTTAGGTGCATGGTAAAAGCAGAAGGTTTCCATCCCAGAACTCCAAGACGTACACCTCTAATGACCCAAAAGCTGCAATATGCTCAAAATCAAATAAATAAGCCACAGCAGTTTTGGGATTCTGTTCTGTGGAGCGATGGAAAAAAAATATGGAACTTTTTGGCCTGATGGATCAGCAGTATGTCTGAAGGAACAGTGTATGCACTGAAAAGAACACTCTGCCTAAAGTTAAGAATGGGGTGGATTGATGATGCTCTGGGGCTGCTTTGCATCATCTGCACTGGAAACCTGCAGCATGTGGAAGGCAAGATGGATTCATTGAAGTATCAGGGAATCCTTGGAGAAAACGTCATGCCGTCTGTGAGGAAGCCGAATCTTGGGTGTCATTGCAACTTCCAACAGGACAATGATACCAAGCATACCTCAAATTTCACCAAGCCTTGGTTGCAGAAGAAGTCCTGGAAGGTTCTACAGTGGTCATCACAGTCCCCTGACTTGAACCCCATAGAAAACCTCTGGTGGTTGCAGCACTCAAATTCAAGAATATTACAAAACTGGAGGCCATTGCCCATGAGAAATGGGCTAAGTTGCTGAGGAATTATGCCAGAAGCTGGTGTCTGGCTATGCACCTCATTTGCAGCAGGTCATAACAGCAAAAGGGTGCTCTACTAAGTAATAGAGATGCTTGCTATTAAGGGGTTGAATAATTTTAAAACTGCAGAGTTCATTAAAAGTTGCATTTTCAGTATAATTGTGGGAAACCACTTGAAGCATTCATTGTGTTAAGCTATTTCAATTGCTTTTGTTTCACTTGTTCATTGCAAACAGCTGAAATCCTGTATATTTTGACAATAAACCTGATTTGCAATGGGTGTTGAATAATTTTAAATACAACTATATATAATGTATGTATGTATGTATATATATATATATATATATATATACATATACAGACACAAAAGTTCCACTCTTTTCTAGCCATTAGCAAGTGGAAATTTAATGGTGACGAGTGAAAGTTAGTTAATGTTGGGACATAAGGGAGAGGGTACAAAGAGAGATTGAAGAGAGGAGGGGGAAAGATAATAGATTATTAAAAGAAAATCTCCAGGTCTGCTATGATCTTCCATAAATTTCAGCACGCTCTTTCTCCACTCTCTCACTTCAACAACTTCCTATTTCTATGGAACTGTTGTCTTACTCAGAGCCACCAAGTTGATGTTGCTAACTGCTATGCACTTATGTTAATCTATTACTTTATGTAGCATTATTTAATTTGTTCAGGTATAAAATAAATAATATTAAAAATGACTGTACAATAATGTGTTTCACAGTGTCTATGCAAAGAAGGGGTGGAATGAGTAGTGGGTGTGGTGTGGGCAGGTAGTGGGCAGGATCAAAAGTGATGAGTAACATTTTGGCCTGGCTAGTAGCTTACAACCCAAATTTAGAGCCCTATATATATATATATATATATATATATAGTAAGCAATTTCCAGTTCAGCCCACCAGTAGCCAACTCGCCTGGGTGCAATGATATACCATGAAATAGAAAGCAAAAAAAATGCACTCTCAGGACTTTTCCACAAAAAACCAATTTAATGGAACGTTTTCGGGGTTCACAACCCCTTCATCAGCATGCAAAACAAACAAAATTCAACTCATTTATAGTGTTACATATCAATTACAACATATCAACCTAAGTGTCTCTCCAAAGGAAAAGTGCGCCAATTTTTCGAGTTTGGAACGCATATTGCGTTCCACAGTGCTATCCGAAACCGGAAGTTGTATTACCTCACTTCCGGTTTACGGATTCAACAGACAAAACGTGAAATAAAAGATAAAGTAGTGTACTCTACAATTTCAAACGTATTAATGTGACATACTAGTTTGGGGGACTTATTATAACAACAGTGTGCCACATTCTAATAAGTGCCAAGAGAATTGTGATGGATATACATTGTCGAACGTTGCTACATCCGGTCGGCATAGAAACAGTAACCATGGTAATCATAAACAATTCTGATTGCCAAGAGGTGCCATAATTTACAATGGTATGCCAGCTGAATGAAACAACAATTTTCATAGTGCCATAAGTAACGTGTACTGAATTATATACAATCATATTGTATATATAAAAAAAAAAAAGAATACTAATTTAAAAATTGAATAGTTAAAAAATAAAAATTAAAACATAAAAGTTGGACCATATGACAGTACCATTGATTGGAATGGCAAGTTACAAACGTAATGTTGCAAATGTGAGTGCTGTGACTCATAATGTATCGCCAGTATATTACAGCAAAGTGGCGTTAAACATATATAATGCTACACTAAATTCGCAAGCAAATGAAGATCAGATTAGAGCAGTAGATATATATAACAGTATTGTAGGGCTGTGCTATTTGGACACCCAGACATACAAATTGTTAACTTCTGACCCTACTACACTATTCAAAATACAACTTGACAAATTGATTGAATTGGGATTTGAACAAGGGTACATAACCGAGCACATTCGTGACTTTTGCATTACCACATACCCTAAGATACCCATCTTATATTCAATCCCCAAAATTCATAAAACATTAGACCACCCACCGGGCCGTCCTATTGTGTCAGCCAGGGAATCACTTACCCAACCTATAGCACAATATGTGGACGTACTCCTACAGCCAGTGGTGAAAGAAACACGGTCTTACGTTATGGATACGAATGATTTCATTCGTAAAATACGGACTGTTGACATCCAGCCAGATGATTTACTCGTCACTCTGGATGTCAACAGTCTGTATACCATTATACCACATCTTGACGGACTTAAGGCTATACAAGAGCACCTCACGGGTAACCCCCTTTATGAGGGTCCCCCAGTAGGATTCTTACTGTCCCTCATTGAATTCTGTCTGTTTAAAAACTATTTTCGGTTCGAAAACAGTTTTTATTTGCAAACTGCCGGCACAGCCATGGGTTCCTCCATGGCCCCCTCGTACGCCAATATTTATATGTCACAATTTGAAAACATGTACCTATGGAATACGCCAAACGTATCTATCATCTGTTATTACAGATACATAGATGACATTTTCTTGGTGTGGCGAGGGGGCCTGGAGGAACTCCACAAATGGTTTGATGTGTTTAATAACACAACTGACAATGTCAAGTTTAAGATGACAGCTGACACTGCATCCATTCATTTCTTGGACTTGACAGTTTTCAAGGATTCTAACAAATTAGGAACCACATTGTATCATAAACCCACCGACCGCAACTCTATATTAAGGGCAGATAGTTGCCATCCCCCAGCCCTATTAAAGGGCATTGTAAAATCACAATGCATAAGAACAATGCGTAACAATTCGAATCCTGTAACGGGGGTCTCCCAATTGAAAGGAGTGGGTGAGAAGTTCCAGAACAGGGGCTACAAGATCCCGATAATCTATGATGCTATGGAATCTGTTTCAAGGCTAACACAGACAGAATTAATTATACCCAAACCAAAAAGGGACGCTAGTGACAAGCTCATTATGTCCACCACTTTTACTCCAGTGACAAAAAATATTGGCCAAATTCTTCGACAACACTGGCCAATTATGTCTTCAGACCCAAAACTCACATTTACCCATAACCTACGACCTATGGTTGGGTTTAAGCGGGGAACTAATCTCAAAGACCTTCTGGTGAAAACGGACCCCAAACAGTGTTACTCAACTGGGATGAAAAGGAATATAAGGGGCTCCTATCGTTGTTTGGGCTGCACAACGTGTAATGGCCTAGTGGGTACTAAAGTTTTCCATCACCCACACACCAATCGAACATTCTCCATCCGGCACTCCATAACGTGTACCACCACTCACGTTATATATTTATTGTTTTGTCCATGTTCTTGTTTCTACATAGGGAAGACCTCTGGCACACTTCGTGAGCGTATGGCTAATCATCGCCACGCCATAAGGACAGCACTTAAAAACGGCGATTCCGAACAGCCAGTAGCGCGACACTGCGCTAACAAGGGACACTCAGTATCTTCCATCCGCTATATTCTAATCGACCACATACCCCCATTAGATCGGGGTGGCGACCGGAATAAGCAACTTCTGAGACGAGAGGCCCAGTGGATGTTCAGATTAGGCACAATACAACCAGGTGGCCTGAACACCATGCCGGACTATAAGAGCATTATGTGATCCATAACTGGGGTGCCACACACTTGGGGTATGCCAGGTGGACATGGTGGCTCCGTTTTGGCACACATTTCAGTTTCCCCTAGGTGTAGGGGGAAGTGTTGTGCGCCTAACGGCACAGTTTAGGTGGGACATCTGTCTCCACCTTCTCTGTGGAAGCCTGGTCCGCCGTGAGCCATTACCCATTGCTTTAACATGCACCACCAGTCTTAAAAACGGACACTAAAAAGTCACATCCACTTGGATAAATTGCAGAGGTGGATAGTATCTATATGAGCTTTATATGTCCATGATCCTTATCTGTATTACCTCTTCTCATATATCCCTGCCTTGCAATTATACTGGAGGCTAGAATTCTGAAATAAGGTTACCCCCCTCACTTGATTGTTGGCACATTTTGGCCGTCGTAAGCCATTACCCCCTAATGGTCAAAATTTAATCTAATTGAAAATTGTGCCCTAATGAAAAAGCAGCCCAAATAGCACAGCCCTACAATACTGTTATATATATCTACTGCTCTAATCTGATCTTCATTTGCTTGCGAATTTAGTGTAGCATTATATATGTTTAACGCCACTTTGCTGTAATATACTGGCGATACATTATGAGTCACAGCACTCACATTTGCAACATTACGTTTGTAACTTGCCATTCCAATCAATGGTACTGTCATATGGTCCAACTTTTATGTTTTAATTTTTATTTTTTAACTATTCAATTTTTAAATTAGTATTCTTTTTTTTATATATACAATATGATTGTATATAATTCAGTACACGTTACTTATGGCACTATGAAAATTGTTGTTTCATTCAGCTGGCATACCATTGTAAATTATGGCACCTCTTGGCAATCAGAATTGTTTATTATTACCATGGTTACTGTTTCTATGCCGACCGGATGTAGCAACGTTCGACAATGTATATCCATCACAATTTTCTTGGCACTTATTAGAATGTGGCACACTGTTGTTATAATAAGTCCCCCAAACTAGTATGTCACATTAATACGTTTGAAATTGTAGAGTACACTACTTTATCTTTTATTTCACGTTTTGTCTGTTGAATCCGTAAACCGGAAGTGAGGTAATACAACTTCCGGTTTCGGATAGCACTGTGGAACGCAATATGCGTTCCAAACTCGAAAAATTGGCGCACTTTTCCTTTGGAGAGACACTTAGGTTGATATGTTGTAATTGATATGTAACACTATAAATGAGTTGAATTTTGTTTGTTTTGCATGCTGATGAAGGGGTTGTGAACCCCGAAAACGTTCCATTAAATTGGTTTTTTGTGGAAAAGTCCTGAGAGTGCATTTTTTTTGCTTTCTATATATATATATATATATATATATATATATATATATATATATATATATATATATATATATATATATATATATATAATTGTAAAGATGTGCACTCTCCCTTAATCCGACAACTGCCAGGGTGCTAGCACATAAATTCATAATAACCACTAACTTGCATTCTCTGGTCTTATGAAAAGTGTAACGTCTCGGGACTAAGTCTGAAGGGGATACTTAGTCCCTGAAACGTTAGGCAGCATACGCACATATTCTGTGAGAGAGTCAGCAGTAGCTTGTATGACACACATAATGTCTTCAGAAGCAATACACACCACAGCCACCTCTCTGAACAAGCAAAGTGTTTGAATACTACCGCATGAGCAGGATATGTGAGTATGCCGCTGAAAAACAGCAATAACTTTAATTAGAAGCATTTTTGCCAATGAAAGTATATTGCAAACATTTTTATATTTTGAATTTAAATGCACCCATGCACATTTAATTGTTTACCTTTCTATCCCTCCTATATACAACATTATTGTTACTGTAAACCTATTTCCCCTTGAAGCTTTATTGATCTTAAAGTTATAAAAGGCAAATTCTTGTCCAAACTATTAAAATATAGTTTGCTTAGGAAGTTTGCAATCAATGTGATTAAATACAAACAAAAAAAACAACAAAAAAAGTTATTTCTAATGTTCATTTAATTGCCATGTGATGTTCAATCCTTATCAATACTTGCTATTATTCTAAAATGTATAGCTGTCTTATGCCATAGTATTAACCTCCTCCGAATTGTATTGTCTGTTTACTTAGCATCTCACCCTGACCAGACCAGAATCTAACTTTCCAGTTGCCTTTGATTAGCAATCAACTAAATTTAGTGGACTCAGCTGACTGCCCTCCCTGCATATATTTCACACCAGTCTGGCCTGTGCATTTCTATAACATATGTTCACATTTTCAAAGTGAACATTTTATAAGTGATTCACTAGCAATAGAATTATACAAAAATTGGACAAGGATTGGGCAAGGGGCAAGACACAAGGCAAGTACTTTTGTAATATCATGTTTGATATACCTTATTGTTTTCAAATGCAATTGCTACTGTAATACTGTGTCTTATGTGTTTAACTGGTTCCCTCTTTTGTAAAAATGCCTAATATCTTCTTATTCCTTTTTGCTGCCTTTTGTATCAATAACAAACTACTTTATTCAATTACTCCTTCTCCCTCTCCACCTGCACTGTTCATTAGCCCATCTCTCTTAAACTCACATTACTTTTGTACTCATGAACTTTACCTATTCCTAAACACTCTCTCTCCCCCTGCACCTTGTCTCAAAAGCAGTCTCACTACTGCAAATCTGTATCTCATCTTATGTCACTCTCCCTCTTGCTTCTACTAACTGCTGGTGACATCTCCCCTAATCCTGGTCCCCAACAATTGCCTAGCCATGCACATCCATGTATACCGTCCCACAGACTCAAAAAACAAAACTCTGACAACCTTACTCACATTCCTCTTGCATCAAAATCCACTTCCCCTTTCACTTGTGCACTTTGGAACTCTCGCTCTGTTTGCAACAAACTCACTTCTATACATGACCTCTTTATCTCCCCCTCCCTCAACCTTCTGGCCCTAACAGAAACCTGGCTGTCTCCCCTAGACACAGCATCTACTGCTGCTCTGTAACATGGGGGTCTCCACTTCAGCCACACTCCTAGGTCTGGTAATAGACAAGGAGGTGGTGTAGGTATTTTACTTTCCTCTCGTTGCACCTTTCAACAAATACATCCCATCTCTTCCCTCACATTTTCCTCATTCGAAACCCACATGATTCGCTTATTCTCTCCTCTTTCTATACGTGTCTCAGTCATATACCGTCCTCCTGGCTCCTCAACTCAATTTCTAGATTACTTGGCTGCATGGCTACCTTATTTTCTTTCCTCAGACACCCCTTCCCTCATTCTTGGTGACTTCAACATCCCTCTTGACAATCCCACTGCCTCCTCTGCAAAACAACTTCTGAAGCTCACTTCCTCTTTTGGTTTGTCACAATGGACTGATTCTCGCACTCACAAAGATGGTCATTCCCTTGACCTGATCTTTAGCTATCTATGCACCCTCTCAAACTCCCCCTTTCCTCTTTCTGACCACCATCTCCTTACTTGCAACATATCATCCCTCCCTACAACTCTCCCTCCTTCTGCTCCTCACACCAAACTTCACAGAAGCATTACGTCATTAGATAAACAACAGCTCTCTAATTCCCTAAAACCTCTCCTCTTATCCTTCTCCTCCTTTTCATGCCCTTACCAATCTATCTGCCACTAAAATTCCACCCTTACATCCGTCTTTGACAATCTCGCCCCTCTTACCATAGCTCGGAAATCAAACACTCATCCTCAGCCCTGGCATACTCCTCTGACACAATACCTACGCAGATGTTCCCGTACTGCTGAGCGGCACTGGAGAAAATCTAGGAGTTCAGCTGATTTTCAACACTACAAATTTATCTTGAACTCCTACTACTCTGCCCTTAATTTCCATAAGCAACACTACTTCTCTACTCTTATCTCTAATCTTTCTTCAAAACCAAAACATTTGTTCTCCACTTTCAATACTCTTCTCCGCCCTCCCCCACCTCCTAATACAACTTCTCTGTCAGCTCAAGACTTTGCCAACCACTTCAATAACAAAATCAACTCCATCAGAAATGAAATCAGCACTCAACATAATTCCATTCTCTCACCCCCTCAAATGCTCTCAATCAACCACAACCCACATAACCTTAAACTTAGCTCATTCTCCCCTGTTACTGAGGAAGAGGTTTCGGCACTTATACTGCGCTCTCACCTCACTACCTGTCCCCTTGACCCTATCCCCTCACAGCTACTCCCCTCCCTCTCTGCCACCCTTACCCCTATACTCACACACACTTTCAACCTCTCCTTCAGCACCGGTATATTTCCCTCATCGCTGAAACATGCACTGGTCACACCTATCCTCAAAAAACCTTCACTTGATCCTACCTCCCCATCCAACTACCGCCCTATTTCCCTCCTCCCTCTTGCATATCCCATTTCCTTACAATAAACTCCCTCCTTGACCCATTGCAATCTGGATTGCGTCCCCATCACTCCACAGAAACAGCAATTGTTAAGGTTACCAACGACCTACTTACAGCAAAATCAAAAGGCCACTTCTCTCTGCTTATTCTCCTTGATCTGTCCACAGCCTTTGACACTGTTGACCACCCTCTCTTGCTCCAAACCCTCCAATCCTTCATCATATGTGACACAGCCCCCTCGTGGCTCTCTTCCTACATGTCAAACCGTACCTTTAGTGTAGCCTTCTCTGGGGCCTCCTCTGCCCCGTCACCACTTTCTGTCGGAGTACCGCAAGGCTCTGTCCTCAGTCCCCTTCTCTTTTCAATCTACACGTCATCACTAGGTTCCCTAATAAAGTCCCATGGTTTACAATATCATTTTTATGCCGACGACACCCAAATCTACTTCTCTGCACCAGACCTTTCTCCTTGCTTGCTAACCCGTGTCACTAACTGTCTTTCTCACATTTCCAACTGGATGTCCTCTTACTACCTCAAGCTAAATCTCTCCAAAACTGAGCTCCTTATTTTCCCCCCTTCTTCAAAACTCTCCACCCCCAATCTCTCTAACTGTCGACAACTCCATCACTACCCCTACCCCGCATGCCCGATGTCTCGGGGTCACATTTGACTCAGATCTTTCTTTCACTCCTCACATTCAGTCTTTGGCTAAAGCCTGCCGCTTCCACCTTAAAAACATCTCTAAAATTAGACACTTCCTTACACAAGACACAACTAAGATTTTAATCCACTCTCTCATCCTCTCCCACCTCGATTACTGCAACTCTGTCCTCTCTGGTCTCCCCACCTACCGCCTAGCTCCTTTACAATCCTTAATGAATGCCTCTGCCAGACTCATCTTCCTTACAAGTCACTCTTCATCTGCTGCACCTCTCTGCCAATCTCTTCACTGGCTTCCTCTTGATTCTAGGATCAAACACAAAATTCTCACTCTGACAAACAAAGCCCTCAACTGCACTGCTCCCCCCTATATCTCGGACCTTGTCTCCAGATACTCTCCCTCCCATCCCCTTCGCTCTGCTCACAACCTCCTACTCTCCTCCTCTCTTGTCACCTCATCACACTCCCGTTTACAGGACTTCTCAGGACTGGCTCCCATCTTGTGGAACTCTCTGCCTCGCTCCACAAGACTCTCTTCTAGTTTTAAAAGCTTCAAGTGCTCCCTAAAGACTCTACTGTTCAGGGATGCATACAACCTACATTAACCTTTCTTTATACCAGTTCCTCTCCTCCATTGCTATCCCCTGAACCCCCCAAGCATGTAAGCTTAAGAGTCCAGCTGTTTGTTGATCACCTTCTCAAGAGCTGACTACAACAGTGCAACTCTTGGCAGGGCCCTCTACCCATTTGATCCCTATAACTGTTTTTTTTTGTACTCCGCATTTGTTAATAGCGCTGCGGAATCTGTTGGCGCTCTACAAATAACCGATAATAATAATAATAAGCCTTTTCTTACCTCAGCTTGGCATGGTAATCTGTATGAGGTAAAAACAAGTAAATACAGAGACGCACTAGACTGAGACAGAACAAAAGCTAGAAAATCTTCCATGCTTGTCCACAAGGCCAGTGCCACTCAGGGTGCAGTCTCTTTTAGCACATTATGCCTTTCACAGAGAAAAAATACCCTGTATGCGTTGCCAATATTTTAGCAAAGCACCCTTGTGATTGCTTTATAAGGACAATATCTGCACTTTTTTTTTGTCAATCAAAGGTCTGTGTATGGTCCCAGATTACTTTAATATTAGCACTATTTACCCATTGCTAATCTTTAATTTTAGACCTGCCACCAATTTGTGTCATTCTTTAAAGTATATTGTATACATAACTGCAATATTTTGTGGGCTAATGCAGAGCGGGGAAATAATTTCAGTCCATAGTTTGTATCTGGTATTGCAAATAAACTAGGATGGCATATCACAGAGAAAAAAAGGATAGTCCGTAATTGTTATTAATTGTACACTTAAAATTTTGTGTTTGATATTGCATATACATTATTTACAAGTAAGGCATTGGGGCCAATTTATCATAGTGCGAGCGGACATGATACAATGTAGCGTATCATGTCCGCCGCACATCGATAAATGCCGACAGCATACGCTGTCTGCATTTATCATTACACAAGCAGTTCTTGTGAACTGCTTGTGCAATGCCACCCCCTGCAGATTCAAAGCCAATCGGCCGCTAGCAGGGGGTGTCAATCAGCCCCATCATATAGGATCGGGTGGATTGATGTCCGCAGCCTCAGAGCAGGCGGACAAGTTATGGAGCTGTTTCATAACTGCTGTTTCTGGCGAGCCTGAATGTTCGCGTGGAAACAGGGGCATCGAGCTCCATTCGGAGCTTGATGATTCGGCCCCATTAAAGCAAATATACTTATGAACTTTACACTCAAATTTGAAACATACATTCAGAGTTTATACATTTTAATATTGAAGCATTTGCTTTGTTCTCTTGCTATACTTTGTTGAAGAGTACGCCCCAGAGCAGCAATGCACTACTGAGGGCTAGCTGATCACATCTGGTGAGCTAATAACAAGAGGCATATATGTGCAGCCACCAATCACCAACCAGCTCCTAGCAGGGCATTGCTACCTCACTTGTTATGTTCTTCTATAAAGGATACCAAGAGAACAACATAAATAAGATAATACAAATACATTCATTTTTGTTTTTTTAAATTGCATGCTCTATCTGAACCAAATACGTTTAATTTTAATTTTGACTTTGCTGTCCCCTTTAAGAATTAAATTGTACTTGTTAAATAAGTTCCTTATCACTGTTTTAATTAAAACTTCTTTAAAATCAATTGACTGACCGATATTAGCTATTAGCTTATTTGCTCGTGCCTTCATATACTTTATGCAAACAAAAAATAATCAATTTGTGGAATGTTTTTTTTTTTTTTAAATAGAAAATTTCTTACACAGTGCCTTGTAATGTTTAGCTCACTCTCAGCATGTTGTTGGATATATGCCACATTTGTAGGATACTTTAGTAATGGTCAAAGTAAAATATATTTGAAAGTGGATTGAACCCTTGGGTGTTATGAGAATAAAATGTTGCTACTGCAGGCTCATAGCTTAAAGGGACACTCAACCCAAATATTTTCTTTCATGATTCAGATAGAGCATGCAATTTTAAGCAGCTTTCTAATTTACTTCTATTATCAATTTTTCTTTGTTCTCTTGCTATCTTTATTTGAGAAATCAGGAATAAAAGTTTTGGAGCCGGACCATTTTAGGTTGAAAATCTTTGTTGCCCTTCCTGATTGGATGGCTAAATGCAGGCACCAATCAACAAGTCCTATCCAGGGTACTGAACAACAAATAGGCTGGCTCCAAAGCTTTCATTGTTCAACTAAAGCTAGCAATAGAACGAAGATAAATTGATAATAGGAGTAAATTAGAAAGTTGCTTAAAATTGCATGCTCTATCCAAACCATGAAAGAAAAAAATTGGGTTTACTATCCCTTTAAGGAAAGAAAAATCAACTTAAAATTTAGCCTTCACCATAATTAAAAATTATAGACATTTATGTATGTCTCTGGTTTATGTCTTTGGTCATATAGAAAAGCAATGTTGGTAGGTAGATAGCTTAAAGGGACAGTATATACCAATTTTCATATAACTGCATGCAATAGACACTACTAAAGAATAATATGCACAAATAATGATATAAAAATCCAGTATAAAACCATTTAAAAACTTACTTAGAAGCTTCCAGTTTAGCTCTGTTTAAAAGGTTAGTGGAAAATATCAGACACTCCCCCCTCCTCCTTTCTTTGCATATGAAAAGATCCTTTACACAAACAGAAGGAAGCTGGAGTAGGTATACGTCGGTATTCTCCTAAAACTTTGGGGCTTGGTTAGGAGTCAGAAAATCAGAGCAATGTTATTTAAAAATAAGCAAAACTATCCATTTTAAAAAAACTGTATGTGCTATATAAATGGATCATCTACAAAACATGTATGCAAAGAAAAATCTAGTGTATAATGTCCCTTTAAGGGATGCAGTATTATTTTTTTAATTGGCTTAAATAAAATATGGAGTGACAAAACGTATTTGTGTTTGTATTTTTAAATGCTTTTTCTGTCCTAAATAAACTAATGATATCTTGTTGTATTTGCAGAGATGTGTCCTTAAAGGGACACTGAAACCAAATTTTTTCTTTCGTGATTCAGATAGGGCATGCAATTTTAAGCAACTTTCTAATTTACTCCTATTATCATTTTTTCTTCGTTCTCTTGCTATCGTTATTTGAAAAAGAAGGCATCTAAGCTTTTTTTTTTGTTTCATGCTCTGGACAGCAATTTTTTATTGGTGGATGAATTTATCCACCAATCAGCAAGAACAACCCAGGTTGTTCACCAAAAATGCGCCGGCATCTAAACTTACATTCTTGCATTTCAAATAAAGATACCAAGAGAATTAAGAAAATTTGATAATAGGAGTAAACTAGAAAGTTGCTTAAAATGTCATGCTCTATCTGAATCACAAAAGAAAAAAATTGAGTTCAGTGTCCCTTTAATCCCCATTAGAGGTGTCAGAGTAGCCCCCTCCAGCATGTGCGCATTAGGCATTACATAGCTAATATTGCTGTATTTGTTTAAAGGGACATGAAACCAACATTTTTTTCTTCATGATTCAGAAAGAGCATGCAATTTAAAAAAATTCTAATTTAATGGCTGCATCTCACTGACGAGGCCCAATGAAGACCAAAACGATAGTCTGGGGTTTCCGTGTTCCTTGCTCAGAGAGGAATTGCCTGGTATTTCGTTGCTGGACTGACTGTAATATGCGGGATTAAAGGGACAGTCTACACCAGAATTTTTATTGTTTTAAAAGATAGATAATCCCTTTATTACCCATTCCCCAGTTTTGCATAACTAACACAGTTATATTAATATACTTTTAACCTCTGTGATTATCTTGTATCTAAGCCTCTGCAAACTGCCCCTTTATTTCAGTTCTTTTGACAGACTTGCAGTCTAGCCAATCAGTGCCTGCTCCCAGATAACTTCTCGTGCACAAGCACAGTGTTATCTATATGAAATACGTGAACTAACACCCTCTAGTGGTGAAAAACTGTTAAAATGCAATCTGAAAGAGGTGGGCTTCAAGGTCTAAGAAATTAGCATATGAACCTCCTAGGTTAAGCTTTCAACTAAGAATACCAAGAGAACAAAGCAAAATTGGTGATAAAAGTAAATTGGAAAATTGTTTAAAATGACATGCTCTATCTGAATCATGAAAGTTTATTTTGGCCTAGACTGTCCCTTTAAGCTGATAATACTACAGGAGCATTTTCCTCTCTAAAATGCATTACTGAGCTAAAAAACAAGTTGCACCCAGGTGGTAAATAGCCATAGAACAAGCTAACAAGTTATTGAGCTAATTGTTCGTTCCTGAGAGTGCGCTTCTCTCTGTGGGTACTAATTTTCTTTGATTATCAAATTTTCTATGTTCTCTTGGTATAAGTTGTTAAAAAGCAGGGATATAAGCTCGGGAGTGCACACATGTCTGGAACACTATATGGCAGCAGTTTTGCAAGAATCTTATCTATTTGCAAGAGCACTAGATGGCACCACTGTTTCCTGCCATGTAGTGCTCCACACAACTACCTAGGTATCTCTTCAACAAAGAATACCATGGAAACTAAGCAAATTTTATAATAGAAGTAAATTAGAAACTTTTTAAAAATTGCTCTGCCTGAATCAAATAAGAAATATTTTGAGTTTCATATTCCTTTAAATTTAAAGAGTTGTTCCTTATCATTTATTTTTTCAGGCAAAAAAATATTTTCATCATGTTTACATTATACTCTTTGATAATCATGTTGCACATTGCCCCTTTAAGAAAAATGTCAAAGGTTTATTGCAAACAGGGAGAGGTAAGACTAGGATTAATAGCACCCATATGCCTAATATGTAAACAAGCACGTTGGCAAGATGAAAGTTAGGTTAGAGGCATGCAAGCTGCAGACCTCTATCCTGCACTAAACTATGGCATTTTCCCATGTACATAATATATTTGCTTTCTTATAAATTCCATTAAAAGTATGTCCATTTCTATCTAGAAATAGATAATATGGCATCCATAGTCTTGATAAGATATCTTGGGAACATGGTTAAGATGTACATTTGTATGTAGACATGATGAGCATACTGGCACAATTGCTGAATGACTTGGTTTTTACAATAACCAAGTAATATTCTAATTAACTTATACAATAACCAAGCCAAGATGGGTCCAGAGGAGATAGTAAATATCATAACAACTTTGTCCAATCAACTTTTCACTGTAAGAACTCATTGCCTTAGGAGGTAGTGTATGCCAATACCTTAGATACATTTATAAGTGGCTTAGATACATTTCTGGATAGAAAAATAATTCAGGATACAATTTCTTGAGTTAAATGGGTTAACTTTCTAAATTAATGAATGTTCAGTTGGCAGCTGTAAATAAGGTAGGATCTTTATAGGTTGAACTTGATGGACTTTTTGTCTTCTTTAAACCATCTATGAGCTTGCTTCCATTGAGCCGTAATTCCATTTGCGTGCACTCGCAAACCGATAAATATGCTGTCGGAAGCAATTTCGTTTATCGACTGTTTCCAATGGCGCGTTATGCCTCAATATCTAAAAAATCTTTGCTTCCCATAGAAAGTAATAGAAGCCGGTAATCGATAAATTATACCAGGTTTCCAATGAAAGTGCAAACCGTTAATAAACTGTTGGAGGCTGTCGATACATCGAAAAATATTATACCCATCTCAACTAGGTGTAAAAGAGGAAAATTGTGCTTTTTGAGACCTATTTTCTATTGAAATTATAAAATTTTCAAATAATTAAAGTGTTTTAATGTATAAATAAATTGTTATAAGTAATATTTATTGTTGTCTCATGTATAGGAATAATTGAACTTATATTCTAATAGAAATATTAGTATATATTTAAGTATAATAATATATGCAAGAACGTATCTACAGAATTCAAACTAGGCCTATGCCTAGGGCAGCAATACATATTACTTATATTTATGAAGTGGTAAATATAATTATAATAAAAAATAGTATTTGATTATTAAAAATATGGATAAGTGTATCTTTATTTTTCTTGAGAGGTGATCACAGGTAAGGAGCACGGATGTTAAACGTAAATTCTATAGTGTAAGGTTGGGTTACCTTAACAACTAATTGATTTTCAAGAAATCCAACGTCAGATGGAAGCGTTAACTTACAGCTACACAAAAAGAGCGACTGCACGCAATGCGCAAAATATTTCAATGGAAACCTGGTACTAAAATGGAGCCATAAATTACTTTTAGCTGTCGGCCGCTTCGGTAGCTTACGGCTCCATTTTTAACGACTCAATGGAAGCGAGCTCTAGGTTACTATGTAACTTTCTGCCTTTGCCTATACTTTGCAAGATTTACAGGTTTCACAACCAGGGGGCAGTATAGAGGCTCAGTCACAGTCTGCTGTCATTGCTCCAAGTGTGTCTCTTGATCCAGCTGCTGCTGTGACTGAGGAGGTCAGTTTATCATTAGCTCCTGCCCAACAACAACCTGGTTACTTTACGCATGCTGAGCCAAGTTTGTTATTATCAGAGAAGATTAATGGATAAAGACAGCAATTTTGCACCTTCATCACTGCCTGAAAGATTTTATTCTCAATAAAGCCTGTCACTTATGCTACAGATGTTGTAAGAGTTCATACTGCTATATTTTTATTCACTGGTAAACCTCAGAGCTGGGCCCATAAACTTGCTCAGAAAGAAAGGGTGATTCTTAATACTTAAGATTTTTTTGTTAATGCCCTCAGTATCATGTATGATGATCCTCATCATGCATCCTCTGTTAAGTCTGCACTGAGAGCTCTTCGGCAGGGACAAAGACCTGTAGAGGATTATGTTTGTGAATTTTGTTGCATCTCCAGTGACATAAATTGGAATGATTCTGCTTTCCTAGATCAGTTTTATCTGGGCCTTCTGAACATCTAAAGATGTACTGACTCTACTAGGCCCACCCAGTGATTTGAAAAGTATGATAACCCTTGGTTTTCAGATCGACAGACGACTTTGTGAAAGACATAAAGAGTGGCTTGCCTACCAGGCTTTAGGTGTTTCTCAAGTGTTTCCTGTTAATGCATATTCTTATATGGAGCCTATACAGACTGGAGCTATCATGGGACCTATTTCTACTTCTGAATGCTCTAAGCATAGAGACTTGAATCTATATTTTCATTATGGAAAAGGAGGCCACTTTCATCATCATTGCCCTGTGAGTTATTAGGGAATGTAATTGTATTTCTGCTGCTGTAATAATGAATACCTTATCTGTCCATGTGGAATCCAACTTATCTGTTCCCCTTTTGTTACAGTGGTCAACAAAACAATTGAGCAAGTGGATGTTTTTAAAAATTCCACTCTGGTTAAAAATATTGGAATCCCTGTGCAATCAAAATCATCATTCAGCTTATTCAGCTTTTTGTCTCAGATGGTAGCCCCAAGAAGTATGGTCCTGAACCAAAGAGACTTTGCCAGTGTCTGTATCCCTGGGCTCTAGTCATGTTGAATCTTTACATTTTGGTATGTTGGCTTATACTTTATTTGCACTCATTTTAGGGTAGCCTTTGTTGAAATTGCATAATCATGTCATAAATTGGGAGGTTGGTACCATTTCCTTTGCCTCTGTCTTTTATAACATTTCCTGTTATCTCAGTCGGCCATGATTTTGGGAGATTGTAAAGAGGGAAATTTGAAAGATTAAATTAGTTCCAGGTGCCCCTATTCATTCTGGAAGTGCTAATTAAGAACAATCATATTTCTATAAATTATAAAAATTAAATAATATCTATATTCCTAAAAACAGGTCACTTGTACACTGCTGAGCCCCAAAGCTTCCAGCTAGGCATTGGATTAGCATATGTAAACTACCCTTTGAATGTTGCCACACCAGTTGCTGAGATGATATGACCACATAGGGGCCGATTTATCAGAGGCTGAATGCCCCTGGTGCCCCTATTTCCGCGTGAGCCTTCAGGCTCGCGAGAAACAGCAGTTATAAAGCAGCAGTCTTAAGACCGCTACTCCTTAACTGGTCTGCTGCCTCTGAGGCTACAGACATCAATCCGCCCGATCCTATACAATCGTGTTGATTGACACCCCCTGCTAGTGGCTGATTGGACGCAAATCTGCAGGGGGCGGCATTGCACATGCAGTTCACTGTCAGCATTCAGCTATGTCTGTTGGACATAATACGCTACAGCGTATCATGTCGGACAGATATTAATAAATCGGCCCCATAGTTTTATCAAAGACCCCTTCACGCAAGCCATAAAGTTATCTGATTCTGAAGGACCAAATGATTCTGTTTATAGTAATTATCAGAAAATGCACTCCCACTGTGCGTATCCTTGAATGGAAACCTGTTGACAGCTATTTACACTTCTGTTTAATGTCAACAAGGGAGGAGACATCATGCTTAGTTAGAATGAACAAGAGACTCTTTACAAATGTATGGCTTTTAATATAAGAATATAGATGATTAGATAACTAAATCGCATGAATAATTTTGGTTTTATATGATAGCAAATGAATGTATGAATGTGCATAATATCCTAATATGTACACTATGCCCACTAGGCTCTTAAATAGGAAATATATTGTAAACGCTCTCTGAATTAAGAGATACATTATACAATCCTATAAGGTTTTGAGAGAGAGAGAGAGAGAGAGAGAGAGAGAGATACACAGTATGCATGCATACATACACATCTCTATATCTATATATATATACACACATACTTCAGACCTATTGTTCGGTTCCAGACCACCGCAATAAAGTGAGTCACACAAATTTACTGTTATTTTTACACTTGACCCCCATACTAGGCACTATGTTCCGCTTAAACAAATGCATAACAAAAGAACATGGGTTACAAAGGCTGCAGCTTGCTTTATTAAACAAACTAAATAATATATCCACAATATTACCAAATAAACAGTTAAATATTTCATAAAACCCAAAGGGTGCTGCCCAGCCACCAAACATGCCCCTCCTTACCACTGAGAAGGGCACTCCCTCTTGTACAAAGTCCTCTCCTGCCAATCAAACAGGAGGTACCAACAATCCCACTCTGATCAAAGCCACCAAAACAGGCAAGCACCCCCGCCACCAAAAACTGTGACATACAAAACAAGCCACATAAAAACAATGGGAGGGAGGGTGGGAGCTCCTCGCATGTTCTGGTCATGTAACTGCTCATCACTTCCGCCCTCACCCTCTAATTACCCTCATGAAGCCCAAACTATTGGCCTCACGATGATCCCTACACTTGGCTCCATGGGGGTCACAAAACCCTTTCTTTATTTTTTTCATTCAGGGTTTCTCTATACTGTAGTCAAGTGTGCAATAGCATTATGTCTCAAAACAAAAATGTGTGTATACTTTAATTAAAGAATAATTTATTGCTAATAAATGCTAACAATCATCTGAGCCTTCAGTGAGTCATAATATTTTTGCTGGTGGTGTGTGTATATATATATATATGTGTGTGTGTGTCAATATGTGTATTCATTATTATTTACAGTATGTGTTTTATCTGTGTATATATGTTGGAGAAATTGCGAACATAGACTTACTCGACACAGGGTTGCCGCAAACCTTCAATTTGTAAAAACAGAAATATCTTATCTATCTATATCTCTCTATCTATATCTCTCTATCTATCTATCTATCTATCTATCTATCTATCTATCTATCTATCTATCTATATATATATATATATATATATATATATATATATTGTGACAGAACCCAAGGCATAGAGTATTGGAAGGTGTCTATATTCCCCCAAAAGTGCTGCAGTGCAGGGTATGGTCTAACAACCCCAGGGAGAATAGTTGTGTTTGTTTACCACATAAAGAAAATATGTGATTTATTTCTGGGTCCCTGGGGTGGTGCATTTGGAAAGTAGGGCGGGTCAGTGCTCCACCCCACAGTTTGAAGGCAGCACATCATGTGAGAAAGTCCAGTCCAGGAATTCTGTCTCACCCAACTAGCTACTCACCTGCATGTGGTAATTGACAGCAGGTGCTAATAAAAATCCCCATTCGGGGATTCAGAGTCAGAATGCCAGCAGTAAGGGAAACTGCTACACTCTCCTGAGAGACTGAGAGGAATTATCTCTAAAAGGAAAAACATAGTTTGAAAGATCTGTGCATTTACCTTTTGTAAAAAGCCAACTTACTGCAGTCAGTTATAGCTGTTAGTAAGTGTTCAGTGGAGCAAGCCTCTTTTGTTTTCTTTATGTTTTGCCTGTTTTTGCCAGACCTGTAAATAAATGGACTATATTTTTTAAAGCTACAACCTTGTGTGGTGTTTCCAGCTTTGAAGACTGGAAACTGAGACTATTTTATGTTTTATTTTGTGAATTGAATATATTTTTGAAAATATACACTCATTTCAAATCTGATGACTGTAACACACAAAAAGTTGGGACAGGGGCAATTTAGCTTAAAGGGACATGCCACCCACATTTTTTCTTTTATGATTTAGAAAGAGAATGCAATTTTAAACATCTTTCTAATTTACTTATATTATCTAATTTGTTTTATTCTCTTGATATTCTTTGATGAAAAGCATATCTAGATATGCTCACTAGCTGCTGATTGGTTGCTGCACATAGAAGACTCGTGTGATTGGCTCACCATGTGCATTGCTTTTTCTTCAACTAAGGATATCTAAAAAATTAAACAAAATAAATAATGGAAGTAAATTGTAATGTTGTTTAAATTTGTATTCTCTATCTGAATCATGAAAGAAATATTTTGGGTTTAGTGGCCCTTTAAGTTGGAATAAGACTGTGATGTTAAACAGGTGAGGCAATCGTGTAATCATAGTATATAAGGAGCCTCCAAAAAAGGCCTAATCCTTCAAGAGCAAGGATTGGGTCGAGGCGCGCCAATCTGCCAACAGATGCTTTGGCGTATAATCAAAAACTTTGAGAACAACATTCCCCAAAGACAAATTCGGTAGGATTTTGGACATTTCACCTTCTACAGTGCATAATATAATTAAAAGATTCAAGGAATCCAGTCAAATCCCAGTGTTAATATAAGATTACTTCCAGATATCACACTAATAATACAAAGGTACACTCACTGCAATATGAATAAAAAAACTATAATAAAGATATTGTTTACTTTATTTCAAATGCATTTGTAATACAAAACTGCCATCTTCTGGTCAGTTAAAATAATGCTACCATATCATTGTTTAGATTAGCAAATTACTAAATAACCAAGGGGTGGGAGTCATAACAAATCAGAACTGAGACACTCCCCCAGCAATATGAGTGGCCAAAACATTACTGGATGGGCTGAAAGTTGTAAACAAAAGAACTCAACACACAAACACAAAAGGAGAATAATCGTTTGCTCTGGCACAGATCACAGCCACTCAAAAGGATCTTTAACTTTTTCTCTCACACCAAGGACACTTAATGTGAAATTTCTGCACAGTTCTCACTCCCAATCAAAAGATGATCCCTTCACAGGAGATCTTATCTCATACTCTTGGCTTATAGAGACCACACAAAAAGCTCTCAACAAAGACACTCCACAGAGAGACATCAGACGGATCCTTCTTTACTACCCGACCGTAAGTCACGTAGGTGGGCCTACCAACACTGCCACATACCATCACCCCTTGTCGACATCGCTCTCTCTGGTATCCATTACGTTGTGAGGGGAAAGTCCTAAATATAATAACAGAGAGCAGGGACAGATACAATAAGGGTGACAACGGAGAAAGGGTATGATGCACCTGACTCTTAGGCCTGGGCCTACTCACACTAAGCACTGAGAATCCCTCTCCTGCATATCCTGGATCTATTATATGCCATTCCTCAGCAGCTTCAGCACCTTATATAAAGATTGACCCTAGTTGGCGATCCATAACATATTAATCTAGGGATCCAGAAGGAACCAGTGTCGGATCATTGAATTGTTATAGCTGTCCCTATCTCACATTGCATTAGCAAACGTTATATCTCAGGCATTAAAACATACAACAGGGCAACTAATATGTCTCCAAAGAATAATAATAAAATGGAGAGCGTGGCAAAGAAAAAGGCAAATGTTAAACCATCACTAAACAATTTCTTTAAATGCCTAGAACCAGTCCAAGCTCCCGCTGCCCCAGAAACAACTACAAGGGAGAGAGGAGACTCAGGGGCATATTTATCAAGCTCCAAATGGAGCTCGATGCCCCGTGTTTCTGGCGAGCCTGCAGGCTCGCCAAAAACAGCAGTTATGAAGCAGTGGTCACAAAGACAGCTGCTCCATAACCTGTCCGCCTGCTCTGAGCAGCGGACAGATATAGCCGGAAATCAACCCGAACGAGTATGATCGGGTTGATTGACACCCCCCTGCTGGCGGCCGATTGGCTGCGACTCTGCAGGGGGCGGCGTTGCACCAGCAGCTCTTGTGAGCTGCTGGTGCAATGCTGAATATGGCAAGCGTATTTCTCGCCGTATTCAGGGAGGTCTCTCGGACCTGATCCGCACTGTCGGATCAGGTCAGACAGACCTTGATAAATAGAGGCCTCAGTATCATCAGAGTCAGAACTTGAATGCTCAACTCTGGCAGGAACTATTCCTAAAGCTCTCCTAGACTCCCTACCCTCAAAAAAGGACTTTTCCTTGTTAATCCAACAGGTCAGAGATTGTTTATCGAGAAGAAATCTCGGATATAAAGAGAGATCTCACAGAAGTGGGACAGAGAGTGGAAAAACTGGAAGAGGACATATTACACCACAGCACATCCATTACCAGCCTGGGTCGTCAACTAATACAACAAGACAACATCATCTTTCACTTGGAAAATAAAGTGGACAACATAGAAAATCGAAGTTGGAGACATAATGTTCAAATACGTGGCATTCCGGAGGCTGTAGTCCCACAAGACCTGGAAAACTATATTCAGAGCTTGTTTGCCTTCATAAACGATGAGGGTGACAACGCAACAATTGCCATAGATAGAATCCATCGTGCCTTGAGGAGCAAACCCCCTGTGGACCAACCACCCAGAGACGCAGTTGTTAAAATCACTAACTACCAAATTAAAGAAATTTTAATGAAAAATGCAAGGCTAAAGCACCCAATAAAATTCAGAGGGACAGATCTACAGCTTTTCAAAGATCTATCAATCAGGACCCTACAGAAAAGGAGAGATTTGAAACCTTTAACGTTTAGACTACGCCAACAGAACATTCCATACCGATGGGGCCATCCTTTTAGCCTTCAAATCCAGTGGAGAGACAAGAGGATCCTATACCATTCCCCAGATGAAATTCAGGGAGTATGTAAAGATCTACACATTGACCCCCCTACTATGGAAGAAGCTCCATCTACTACACGCCACAATATAAATAAAATGGGTGCCCTTCCTCAAAGGCCAGAATGGCAGATGGTGTCATCAAGGAGAAATGGTAGGGCCACGACCAGACAAGATAACCGCTCCGGAAGAGGACAAGACGCTACATGAATTATGTATAAGTATCATGTTTTGTCTTTCTTTGAATTTTTTTGATACCTGGTGATTTATACCGGGTAATCCTAGATTCCTTGTCATGGGAATTTTCCCATATTTGCTTAATTGAGGGTTCTAGACAACTGAAATCCTATTTGAGTTGCTTCAGTGAAAATCATCCCTAATACTATCTGTTCCACAAAAAATGTTTTATTTATAGTTAAAGTATGGGTCTTTAGGGAAGCCCTTATGAAACTTAATGTCCTATTAAAGATCATAGAAAAATATCCCTAGCATATTACCCAGCTACTTTAGCCCAACTGGTAATGTTATTCCCCTTGAGTTAAAGCTTTATGCTTTTAAATTGTTGTTATGTAAGTGTATTGTTCTTTAATGTTTTTTCTTTTTTCTTTAGCCCAGGGACTTTGAGTATATTTGCCAATGCTGAATTGCCGCTGCCGCTCATCTATAGAAAGTTTCTGTTTTTGAAATACTATGACTACACAAGGTGATACACCACACTTGCATATAATCACTCAAAATGTAAAAGGGGTTAACTGTACTAATAAGAGGGCAATAGCTCTACAAGACCTACACAGAAGAGGCTGGAAAATCCTTCTTTTACAGGAGACCCATTTTAAAGGCAATATTTTCTAACACATTTTCATAGCACAAATCTGCAAAAAAAGGTAAACGGTATCAGCATACTAATACGCAAGTCCATTCTATTCCAAATGCTGTGCCTAGATAAAGATAAAGAAGGGAGATACTTGTGCGTCTCTGGTCTGCTATATGGCAGACCCGTCACGTTAGTTAACCTTTATGCACCCAACACACACCAAGACTCGTTCATAAATAACATTACCTCCAAAATTTTGACAAAAATTAAGGGCCCACTGATTCTCGGAGGAGACCTAAATATTCATTTGGACCCTTCAATCGATTGCTCTAACTGCAAATCTCAAATTTCCTCTAAAGCCCTCCAATCTATATGGGACAATCTTAAAACCCTCAACCTACATGACACCTGGCAATATCTAAATCCAAACAGGAAAGACTACACCTTCTCACATCCCCACAAAAGTTATTCGAGGCTAGATTATATTTTTGTAGATCACCATGCACTATCTCATATTAAAAATCCAATATAAAACACACAACGTGGTCTGATCACTCATTAACATAATGCTTTTTACTCTGGCCTTCTATGCTAGCTAGACCATTTTGTTGGAAATTAGATGATACCCTTTTAATAAACCCGAAAGTTTTAGAGACATTTATGAAACAACTGGACACTTATTTTACAGTAAACACCAGGATTCAAACCCAGATATGGTATGGGAAGCCCATAAAGCCTACATGAGATGGCGAGTTTATAAAATCTAGGGCTATCAAACGTAGAGTAGCAAGAGAAGTGCATGAGCAGTTGGCTCGAGAAATAGCAGATTTAGACTTCCTATGTAAGCTTAACCCCAGAGAAGATGCACTCCGAAAACAACTGGAGGACAAAAGATGTACATTGAATGAACACCTGCAAATAGATACACACAGAAAACAGTTATTTATACAGCAAAAATTCTATGGGGAAAGTAACAAAACCAGCAAACAACTAGCCAGAGCATTAAAGAAACGACAACTAAAATCATATATTCACTCAATTAAAACACACAAGGGAACACACATAGAAGATACTAAAAGCATAGCAAAAATATTCAAACAATTTTACCACAAACTATATAACATACATACAGAAAGACCTTCGCAATCTCATAAAGACGCCTGTGACAGATACTTACACGATATTACCCTCCCCACTCTCCCTATAAAGGACTCCAAAGAACTAGAAGCTCCAATATCTAAAGAGGAAAAATTTGTGGCTATTTCAAACATGAAATCACATAAAGCCCCAGGACCAGATGAGTACACTAACCTTTATTGTTAGATATTTAAATCCCAACTAACCCCACACCTAGCAACCTTATTTAACTACATATCTGAACAACATATATTCCTGGATAACATGCTCCAAGCACATATAACAGTATTGCCAAAACCTGGTAAGATCCCTGACACCCCAGCAAACTTTAGACCTATCTCTCTATTAAATACAGATCTTAAATAATACACTAAAATCCTGGCCACCAGACTAAATAAATTCTTGCCCGTCCTAATAGACGGAGACCAAGTGGGCTTTGTCCCACAGTGCGAATCTAAAGATAACACTAGCAAAGTCGTTACCCTTACTTTGGTCCCATGCCACAGCGAAATCAGCACACTCGGCCTCATACATGGAAACAAATATAAAAGTCCTCACGAGGTGGTACTTAACACCTCACAAATTAACACATATGTTTAGAAATGCAAGCAACAAGTGCTGGAGGGGCTGTGGGCAAGAAGGTACAATGCTACATATATGGTGGAATTGTCCTATTTTAAATCAATTCTGGAGAGATTCATTTGGCAATTGGAGAGGTTATAGGCCTCTCCCTGAAATTTTCCCCAGAACTCTTTCTCTTCAATGATATCTCTGATATCACCTGTAAAATTAGACATAGCATTATGCAGCTTATGATCAATGCGGCAAAAAAGCTAATCCCCAAATTATGGAAAAACACACAAGTGCCCAACCTTAAAAGTTGGACAGATCAAGTAGATTTAATTCTGACAATGGAGAGATATTACTTCTTTACTCTGGGGAAGATGGATATATTCTGGGACATTATGTTTCTATGGGAACAATACAAATATAAATCAGTACAACCCACATAACACTAGGTTCACTCCAGTTAGAGCGTATAAGCACACAGATACATGCAGAGCTCTTCAGTGGCAGCAATACCAATGCCAATGTCAATATTTAATAACAATATCAGTGTTTAACAATGTTGGAGGTTCCGGCAAAGTAGCCATATTAAGGCATTACTTTAAGAATTGATACCATATCCCTGGGCATTGTAGGTTTTGTTTTTTACCCCCCAACCCTACCCCCACCCCCCTGTTCACCTTCCCCTACTCCCTCCCCCTGTTCCCACCTATGCTATATTTATAATATTACATGTTAATAGAATATAATAGAACTGTTGGAAAATTCTAAATACATGCTTTGATTGATATGAAATATGTAAACATTCCAAAAACCCATGGTTCTCTGTTATTGAACTTGATATGGCCTCCGGACGAGACAATCTAGATTTCAAAATAAAAGATGAGACTTAAAAGAGGAAATTTTCTACACCCAAGCCCCATAAGTTCTCAATGTCTGGACAATATGTTAAGTTTACAGAATTATTATATTGTCTGAATCATATTTTAATATGCCTGTAACAGTAATGAATTTTCCATTAATAAAGATTAATAAATATAAAAAAAAAAAAAGAATATATTGAACAGACTTATCTAAGTGGTTTATTAGGCCAACTACTTCTCCAGCTGGTGTCTTTATATTCTTTGTCGAGAAGAAGGAAGGAGGGTTGCAAACCTATGTGGATTATAGAGCTCTCAATAACATCATTATTCATAATTGTTATTCTCTGCCTCTTATTCTGAAGATGTTGGGTTGTTGGGTAGGATTAAGGGGGCATGAAGCTTCGATGCATAGAAGACCTGATATGGATATTATGAATATTTAGTTATGCCACTTGGTTTGTGTAATGCTCCTGTTGCCTTTCAATGCTTCCTGAATGACATTTTTAATATTGTTATATATCTGGATTGCATTCCTATTTTTTGAGAAATTTAAATGTTCTGTTTCTACAGTCAAATTCTTGGGATATAGTTTTTCACAAAAACTTTATTTAAATGGATCCCAATATAGTTTCTGTTATTCAATATTGGCTAATTCCCACCCACAAGAAAGTTGTGCAGAGGTGTGTTTGCTTCACTGATATTTTCTACAGATACTTTATTAGAAATGTTTGTGAAGTCTCTGCTCCTATTACTTGTCTGACTCTGAATCAAGACTCTGTATACTTCAGAACCTATACTTATTCAACCAGGCATACAGAAATCTTTTTTTTAGAAGTCGATGCCTGTAATGTGGCTATGGGTGTTGCTGTGTCTCAATGGGAGGAGGTTAAAGGTCAGTGGTATTAAGTAGCTTTCTTTTCTTGACCTTTTACTTCAGTTGAAGAAAATTATAATGTTGGGGGCAGAAAATTGCTGGTGATTAAATGTGATTTGAAGGAATGGAGCAATTGTTTGTGGGAGCTACCTAAAATATTACCATCTTTACTGAGAACCTTATTCCTGAATATCTTAGAGTGGCCAGATAACTTAAACCCAGACAAGCCAAGTGGTCATTTTTCTTCTCTAGGTTTAATTTTGTAATTATTTTTTACCTGGATCAAAGAATAAAATGTCAGATGCTTTGTCTAAACTCCTTGATACACCTTCAGATCCTGTCCCTCAAGTTGATACTATTCTTCAAAAGGGTACATTTCTTCTGTTGCATCGTTACCTGATGAATACGATCAGGGTTTTCAGTTATCCCCTCCAGATACGACTGTTCCTTTGTATATGGTGGATGGTTTGTTGCATGCTAAGTAGTAGACTTGTGCAGTGCCAGAAAATGTGGTCAGTCCGAATCTTTCGTAAAATTTTTCTAAAACTAAACAAATACTGAATATTCATTGAACATTTACATTCATTTTTGGTAAACACATCTAAAATGTTTCAAAGCTACAAGTGAAAAGTTCACCTGTAGCTTTATACTTACCTTTAGAGCCCTGGAGTGCCTTCTCCTTTATCACAGACCCGGGGAGCTGCCTTGCTACCTATTAGCATGGCAGGGACTCTGTGAAGAAGAAGAATGGGTTAGCATGGCTCTTCAGCACTCTAAAGATAAGAGTATAACAACTTTAAGGTGATTTAAAGGAAACATATAAATAATGATGAATTTTGTCTGTGTTTTTTTTTTTTTTCCTTAATTTTCATTGGTGTTTTAGTACATCCCAGGAGTGTCCTCCAATAATGTTATTTACTTATTGATAATTCATAATAAAATGATCATCAACAATACCTCCAATCAATATAGCAGAATGTTAGCAGTGCACTCCAATTAAATGTTATATAATCTCTGTAGTGTACTCCAGAATAATACTGTTGAGATATTCAGAAATAAATTACAATAAATGTTTTATTAAATATTAATATTTAATCCCAAATTTAAATAATTCCTAAAGGGGGGCGGAGCCAACGTCTGAGCTGAACAGACGCACACTTCAGGAGCTCCGGCTATAATTTTCATTAAAATCCAGCTTGCCAATTCCTTAGTCTTTTTCCACAAATTTAGTGAGTTTAGTAACTTGGGAGTTGTACTCGGTCTGAATCTCAGAGAACATTGCTCTATGGCGGTAGCTTCTCCAGGCAAGATGAGCATCACTAATTGAAGTACCCGGGAGTGGCCATTTCCCTACCCACGTGGAGTCTAGCGAGAGAGACTAATCTGGCTACCTAACTTTCACTGATTCTGTGCCTTCTAGAAGCACCATGGCATCTGCAGCCCACATACCCGAAGTGCTGAGCAACCTTCTGGAGGGCTACCAAGAGGCTTTCACACAAACGCTAAGGACGGCATTTCAATTTGAGGGGGCAGAACCGACAGAGCCCGATCACTACCAGGTCGACTCTGTAGCAGCCAGCACTGGAGATATTGCTTGGGAACCTCAGTGCCTGACATCTACTTTGTCTGTAGCAGGGAAGATAAAAGACACAGCACGTGAGAGCACCTACCTCAACTGACAAAACAGACTCTGAGGCTACACAATACGGTATGCGGAGCCTACTTACCCTGCCTACCGATTGCAAAACTGCTGAGCCACTTACCCATGTCAGTCAAGCAAAGCGGAGACACAGATGGAAAGCCGTTGAGGGAGCTGTACTCATCAATGATAGGAGAGACCCAGTGCCCAGGGATAATGTTGGATAATGTTGAAATGTTGGATAATGTTGAAACAATGGCAAAACTCTTGGCAGCATACAGTGAGGTATCAGCCTACATAAAGAACCCATGCAGACAGACCACCATTTCTATATTGGGGTATATCGCTGGCTTCATGAATCATACTAGTACTATGGTTATGCACAACGCTAAACAAAGTACGCAGTGGAACAAGACTTTCACACAAAGTGGGCTGAAACCTCCTCCGACACTTTACCTTGGAACTTATATCCTGAAAACTGGAGTAGGTTAAATATGTTATCTATCATTGAACTTTGGTGAGACAAGGCATTGGCTTAAGCTTTATTGGGACTTTGTTATTTTTGTTACTCGAGTGGCAAACTTGTTGCTTATGTATTTCATGCAGTCATACAGTTTTGGCTGTCTTTAAAAAATGTTCTACAGTCCTCAATGCTGGTTGTTTACTATAGATCAGCAGTCAGATAGTATATACCTTTTCCAGCTTCACAGATCTCATCCGCATTGCAGAACCTAGACTCAGATTAATGTCCTCTCGTGGGAGATGTAATTACCACTTTCTGCCACCGGAGGGGAGTCAAGACTTCATTATTTACTGTTTATAGCATATCTTTGCAAACGTCTGTCAGTTTCACTGTATTACTTGGGTCTTCTCCAAAATTTCTAGTTCTACCCTTGTCGAGTTCCCCTCTGCAGACCCTTGACATTTGTAGGTCACAACTGGGAGGAAAGTTTCTACTTATTCAGCAGTTTGGTAATATTGAGTGAGCTGCTTATAATTGAAATCATTATTTATCTATATCACAAGTCTGTCCTATTACTAATTTATCTGCTAATTGGAAATTGAGCTACCTATTTGTCTTGTACAATATTTGCATGTCTATGTTCTCTGTTATTTAATTCACTTAAAATTGTCATATGCACTCTATACTCCAAAGAAGGGTAATTACCCCTACTGTCTTAGCTCCTAATCAGTACTTACCACATCTTGTTACCTGTCTCCTGCCTTAGGATATAGTCTGTGCAGTACTTAGGGTTATCCACTAAAAATGTTATTAGCTAATACATGCTCTGTTCTGTTGGGGCGCTGATAGTGCTTTTCATTCAACTATTCCCCTCATATATACCTACCTTTGTGTGCTGGTCGCACTCTAGCATATTGAGCCCCTTGCAGGTACACAATTTCTATACACTACTATTTTGAGCCTGTATATTTATAGACCTAGAGGTACAACTTCAAAATACTATTTAAAGCTATGTGTATTAGCTCCTTACTTAAACTATTCAGACTAGATTATGGGGTCCGTTAGCTCTTAGATGTAAGATGCATACAGACCATAATTGCACTGCCCCACATCCTGCCACTACTAAATAACTCTGTGGACTATGGATCCTTGTTCTCTTATCTTAACATGGTGGGGGGGCTGGGCTGCCAGCGGCCGGGGTGGCTGGGCTCACCCGCTGTAGATCACTTTTAGGTCTCAGGGTTCTTATATACACATACACAGGTTGTGGGGCACCTATAACGAGCGTCATTACATTTCTGCTAACTAGAACATCAGGCTATAATTCCCATATATCTGAGCACATATTATGTTATAATACAGCAATATATATAGAAGTGAAACCGCTGTTAGACCTGTATAAATACTCCTGTCATATTTGTACCTTTACCAAGGTTGATGCCCTTGTTTGCTATATTTATGTTACAACTGCTACAATTTTTACAACATTCTTGCTTGAGGGGTTAAAAGAGTTCTGGGGGAGTACTTGTTTCTAAAGGGTTAGACAATTATATTTACCATGCCTTGTTTATATATACCTTGGTTTTATACAAGGGCTGTCAGCCAGGATCCAGCTGCCCGCCTATAGATTTAATACATCTATGTACATTTATACTCCTTCGCACACCCTATATAGCTAATCGATACTGAGGTATAGAAGTCCAAACCATTAGATGAGAAATACTAGTGCTCCCCATTAAATACCTCAATCCTCTCAGATGGCTTCAAACTTTTGCCCCTCATTAGAACTTACATATCATTACATGTAGCCTTTTATTTATGCATTTCGCATGTATGCCTATGCGGGCTAGTCCTGCGTGGCACTTGATGTGAATTGTAATTTTGATATGAATCCAGTAGTTTCTATGTTTTTATGAATGCATACATGTATGTACTACCCTGCAATACTGAAGCCAGTCTACTCAATACATTCAGCACCTGTTGTCTATTATATGTGTTCGCCTACCCTCCTTTTTATTCGCAACAAACCTCTAAGTCCGTCAGTTATTTATTCCCTTCATCTCACTGTCATTACCACCTCCTCCCACCCCACCACCATAAAGAACCTCCTTTTACAGGAGAGCTACCTACGCGGCTTATCTTTCCTATGCCGCATCTTCTTCATAGTTCTTTCTCAATAGCACCATATGTCTTTATTCCATAATAACCCTTATTGTTTTGCACCCTAACTATCTTCTTTAACTCAGTTAAAAAAATTATTCTAATTAGACATATATCCAAAAGAGACTAGCCTTACCATTCTATTTCCTCTAGACATCATTTTAGAAGACAGGAGCCCAAAGGTGGCTTATTTTATTAAGAGAGGAAAATACTATAAAGCAGAAAACGAGGTTTCAGTTTTACCTGTTACATATAAATATAGAGAGATTACTTTGGGTTTTCTCATGAACAGTTTTTACCTATATGTGACCACAAAATAGTTTTGAATTTCAAAATATTGTCATGGTTTGAAAGAATGTTTCTGAATGTTTATGTAACATGTTTATTTGATGTTGTTTTGTCAATAACCTCAATAAAAAACCTATTTAAAAAAAATAAAAAAAAATAAAAATAATTCCTAATGTCTGATCAGGTAAATTATTATAAACATGGCAACAATATCTATGCAATAAACAGGATATCAATTATGCTGAGTAGGGCCGCCTCATTCCCTATCATTAAGGAAACACTATCAATATGGACTACTGTCCGAAATAAGTGTAAAAATATTTCCTCATCCTACTCTCCCCTAACCACTCTACTTTTAAATAAGGAATTTATGATAGGGGACACCTGGAGTTCCTTGAAACAAGATATACCTTAAACGTTTCACAACCTCCTCCCTATTCATAACCTTATTGAAGATCGTAATCTACTTCCCAGAGAAACACTACAAGAGGCAGGATACCAACACTTTTCCTCTTGGTTTGCATACAATCAAACACGTCATTATATAATGACTCACAAGAATCAGAGAGACTTCCGTAGACCTTTAACCACATTCAAATCTCTATGTCTTGACCACATTCACAAAAAAAGGGATTATATCCCAAATGCAACTATCCAATCTACCACAACTACCTCATTACACTAGTAGTTGGCTAAATCAACAAATAACTTCAAAACAGTGGAATAAGTGGTTTTATACAGCTGCAAAATCAGCTCATTCCTCTTCCTTCCTAGAAACAAATTTAAAAGTCCTTACTAGGTGGTATTTAACACCTAGTAGACTGAAACATATGTTCCGCAATGACAGTGATACGTGTTGGAGAGGTTGCAACCAAAAGGGGAATATGTTGCACATTTGGTGGAGTTGTAATGTCTTAAATTCGTTTTGGACACAAATTCACAATGTAATCTGTAAAGTAATAGACCTCTCGATTGAATATAAACCAGAAGTCTACTTATTTAAAGCTCTTTCAGAAATCACCTGTAAGATTAGGAGGAATCTTGCTCAAATCATGATAAATGCTACAAAAAAGTTATTTCACAAATATTGGAAATCACCACAATTACCTGCCCTCCCTAATTGGGAATCTTTGGTGAACAAGTTGTTAATCTTAGAAAGATATTATTATTTTAAAAGTGGTAATTTGGGCGGGGCGTGTCTAACCACGGCCATGAGAAGTTGCTTTCCTACTTAGCTCCTGCAGTGCTATGGAGAACCCGCTAAATATTATTTAATCCCAGCAGAAACTTGCACTATCAAGACTGTCTTTGAATGCCTAATTACTGGCTGAACAGACACATATGAAAATTTTGACAATTGGGACTTCCTAGCTCAGTGGGTGATAGAGGATATACTAAAGTGCTGCCTACAGCGCTTACTTGCACCCCCCCCCGGGGGTAATCCAGTTCAATATGGCTATTCCTGAGAGAGAGGGCCTAAACATCGCCCTGTATACCCTTCTGAAAGACTTTGAACAACAACTGTAGATTTGACAAGCTAACTCTACATATACAAAGCAGAACATGTGGAGATCATCCGACAGAAGCAACAGGCCCAGCGCCTTTCACAGCATCCAGCACCCAAATACATATAGATACAGTGGAAGAAGCTGCACAATTATTGGAGGTCCCAATTGAGGGCCGTGAGTACATTCCCCAGCTGAGAGAGGGGTCAGAGATGATCAAGCCTGCAGCTAAGAGCATTGAAACGGGACTGAACCTGACTAGATTGAGCATGGCTGTGAAGCATTGGGATGGCTCCCTGGAGCGAAGCACTGTCGAATCGCAAACAACTGTGCGCTTGATGGCAGACTCATTCCCGGTCTGCAGCGTTTGGCCGGGAGCTTCTTGTAAAGGTACGACTGACCTTTCTTTGGAGAAGTGTCGTTTAACGGCAATGCGACATCTTCTTCAATCTGAGGCTCTTTTCCTTGGAAGTGGGTCAGTTCTGTGCCGGAGGCCCCTCAGCGGCCCTTTTTTAATTTTACCCAATAGGTGTGGGATGATCGCTATAGACTATAATGCAAGGCGAGCTGTGAACTTTTTTCCTACACAGCGACAGCACCTAAAAGTTATACTGTCATTGAATATATGTGCTTTCATGCTTTATCCCAGGTACTGTATGTGTTGTATGTGTTGTATGTTTACTATGACTCAGCCCTATCAGGAACATTATTGTAGTACTTGAGGTAGAGGAAGCCCCAACTTTCAGAGATTACTACTTAATTTATTCCTAATAGGAGTAATACCTCTTACAGAGCTTTTGGATCATTAACCCATATAAACGCCATGAAGGGTATACTTGGTTATCCTACCTTTCTATCATATTAGTGCCTATAGCGTAGGCTGTTTACCTTACACAGGCTTTACGCTTTGTTATAGTGAAGCACCCATACCTTACTACTACATTAGTACTTATACCATCACAGTCACCTGTATACGGCTGATGCATCACTGGCCACGTTTCAAGTAAATCATATGAGTTCCTATTTTGACCTACTGAATAGAAGATATCCCCTTCCTACCACATAGAATAGAGATACATACTCTCCTGACTACATGGGGTTTAATATTATATAGGCCAGCCTCAAGCAATATGGCTAATGCAGGCCCTAAATTCTTGTTACTAAGTTAATATAAAGCACTCACTTGAATAGCCCATACCAGGAATTACTGGTATTAAATTTTAGGCAGAGTTACGCAGTCTCTGCCCAGTCTGAAGAGCCTTGAGCCGACTCTTTGGGCCCTACCCCAATAATCATTTACATTCTACACTATTTTTCACATATTAACAATTAGTAGAGTTATCTCTGGATTGCTCCTATATGCAATTCATTATGTGCGCCATACTATGTGTGTGTTACTGTTTAGAGTTTGTATTTATGCATTGGCATCCAATTGCCTTATGTTAAAATATCAACTAGTACATGTATCAGGGAGCCATTCTGTGTCTTCCACTAGACTCTGGAAAATTGATCCCTCCAGTGGATCGGGACGACATTGTAGACATAACGAAACTTATATGCAACTAAACATAAAATGAGGTATTTGAGACTGCTAATTATGGTTTGATGGCTTATTAGTCTTTTCGAGTATAATAATATGTGTTGATGCTAATACTGTTCTGTGAAACTCTGACTTAGAAGATTGTACTATTGTTTACCCTGTAATCTGCAACAGCTGTTCTAACAATATTCATTAGATTGCATAGAGTGACCTTAGTTATAATTTGTTTAAACTCAGTTTTAATAGTGTGATTTTCATTGCAGAATGCTCATTGTTATTCCCTCCATATACTTGCAATGTTATCTGAAGAATGTTATGAAGTTACCCTTATATCAGTTTACTTTGTATTTTGCTAACTGACATTACCTATGATTATTCTCTATGTCATCCTCGATCTGTAAATAGTATGATCCCACTAGTGGATCTGTTTGTAATTGATGTCGCAACGAAATCCTAAAAAAATTGAAACGAGGAACAGAAAAGTTTGGCAGTTTGGACTTTATATACCATTTCAGCATGACGTGATGTTTATTTTTTTTGTCATACCTTGAGACTCCTTCTGTATTATTGCTTGCTAAGTATGTAACAGTGTGATATCGTTTCCTCAATAAAAAGAAAATTAAAAAAAAAAAAGTGGTAATTTGAATATCTATCATGATATGATGTTCTTATGGGAACAATATAAATACTCTAAATCTGTCTAATATGAGGAGGTGTGCTCTTTTGCATTTATTTCCCCACTCCCCTTATGCTATTTTTATAAACCAAATTATTTAGACACCAACTTTATTTTCTTGAGTGATGGTTGCATTTGATCTGTATTTGACATCCAAACTTGATATAACAATGATATATGTGATATCGTTATCCCTGACCAACTGATGTTTAATGTTTAAGTTTAAATTGTGTCCTCCCTTTCCCAGTTTTACCCTTTTCCCTCCTCCCTCCCCTATTCCCATTGCCAAGATTAAAGGACAACAAATGTATGATTGCTTTCTATCAAACACTGCTTTACATTTGGAGATGTTGTTATATTGTGTAAATGCTGTAATGTTGCAATATTATCAATAAAAATATAATAAATATAAAAAAAAAACAGGATATCAATTATGGTATCCAAAAAAAGGTGGCACAACAAACGTTGCAATTACTGACTCTCTATTGCAATATCTATCATTTTAAAAAATGTGTATCTATAATACTCTCAGATACTAATGGGTAAGTTAATATAATGAAATAACAATTGTTTGGTAGATTCAAATAATATTTATTTTATAACAATTAAAAAATATATGAACCATATAGGTCTAGAAATCTGACTAGAAATATGACACCGGTGTCTAAAAACATTAAAATATTTTTGTATTACAACTTCAAATATTTACAGCTTCAAATATATAATCGAATAAAAACAGTACCAGATATAAAAACAGCGTGAGAAATATCCAATAATCTGTAAAGTAGGACATGTGAAATTTATCGTTGGCAAGTTCTTTGGCTCACTCAATAATACTGACCCGTGCAGCATGAGTGTTTATATCTCTATGTAGGTATTACACAATGTAATAGTAGTCACCTTGTATCCTTCTGATCTGTCGTGGTAACAACTATTACTCACGTGATCGATCCTGGTGTATCCGCTGTGATCTTCTGCCGGCTGGTGACACTTCAGGTAATGAAAGCCCTGTAGCAGTGTTTGTTTCTTTGTGTATCCTTTTGTATCCTTGTGTATGATAGCAGCACAAAGTTTTTATTGATAATATTGCAAAACATTACAGAATTTACACAATATAAAAACATCTCCATATTTCAGGAATTCCAACGTTTGTTGCGCCACTTTTTTTTTGGACACTGTCACTTAAACTTTTTCTTTGGGATAAGAGTTTTTAAGGTTGGCACATTTCTGTACATCTCTCCAGGACATATAAACCTACACTGCTTCTCATAGGATTTCAATTATGCCCAGATATATATAATTGCTTATTACAATATTAAAATATAAAGCAAGCTACAGAAATATTTATATTAATTAATATTCAATTAAATCGTTATCCTGGATATGGACACAATATTATTTAGAAATTAACCTTAACTCAAAATGAATTAAATATCAAATATCACAATTGAATTTTACTCGAACAATTTATAATTAGCCAGTAACATTAACCGAATAAACTATGCCTTATTTAACAACGTTTGGTTAGCAAATTTATCCGAATATTACAATAAAATTTTACCAAATTTCAATAAATCTAATATGATTTCCAGGAAGTATAATTTAAATATCTAATCCAAAAATAGTCTTCTATAACTTCAATTTATCAACCAGAAAAATGTGCATACCCTATTAATAAATCAATATATTATCAATACAATAGCAGTAAGTTCCATCAAGCCAATTTTTAAATACAATATCTAAGATATTTTTCCTGTAACTAAAAAGCAACTTATAAATATTAAATACAAAACCCCTTTTTTCTCAATAGTAAATTTACTAAATGCTAATATAATTATTATATAAAATACTTTATTTTCTTTATTTTACCTTATTTTCTATAATATGAATCTCAATAAAACTTCGGAAGCAGAAAATTTATAGATGTGTCAGGATTTATTTTCAGTGGCTTTAAACGTGTATGATTTTCATGCAGTTTGTTAGGTACTGACTGGCAAGTGACTTGTAAAACGCAAGTATGATAGGTCGCAAACAGCTGTTTTTCTAAAAATAGATTCAGGTTAAATGGTTGTTTATGTTCTGAGAATAGCATGGGGGTTTTATTTTCAGAATTGTTTAACCAGTTTGACACCTGGAGGAATGTAAATAACAATAAAACAAATGAAATAAAAAATGTTTTAAAAGAAAAACCAGAATTAAACTAAGCACACATCTTAAAGGAACAGGAAACCCAAAATGTTTCATTCATGATTCAGATAGAGAATACAATTTAAAAAAAGTTTCCAATTTACTTCTATTGTCAAATTTGCTTTGTTCTCTTATTATTATTTGTTAATTAAATATCTAGATAGGTAGCATGCACGTCAGGAGCACTACACGACAGGAAATAGTGCTGTCATCTAGTGCTCTTGCTAATGTATACATTTTTTGCAAAACTGCTGCCATATAGTATTGCAAATACATGCACACTCCTGAACTTTTCAACAAAGGATAACAAGAAAATGAAGAAAATTTGATAATAGAAGTACATTTTAATAGAAATACACAGGAAAGTTGTTTAAAATTGTATTTTTTATCTGAATCATGAAAAAAATAGGGTTTATGTCCCTTTAAGCATCTTATTGTGTGTTGGTGAGACTATCTTTCAGTTAAAAAAAAATTAACATGTGGCAATGTTTAAAAAGTTAACATTTGCGTATGTTTAAAAACTCCCAGTAAACTATTTAAGCATTTTAAGCATGCTCTCTCAAAATATAATTAATATATAACGTTGTGGCTTAATTGATTCCATGGTCTATAGGGCCACATCTGCCTTTTTTGTAATTTCTCCTTACGTTTTGATTTATTCTTATAAATAAATTTCATGGTCCATCCAAAAGTGTGGATGGTTCCTAATTTCTGTATACATTTTTCAATTTATGCAATAAGATATGCAACAGGGCACGTGTTTTGAATCCTATATGATTTCTAATGTGACACTTTGCATTACCTTTGACATTACTATCACTTTAAGTGTATACATGTATATGTATGTCTATATATGTATGTGTAGACATACATATTTTATCAAATAAACACATAAATATACATATGTATAAATGCATTTTTGTTCTTTTCTTTGCAAAAATTCAATGAACAAAAAAGAAAATAAAACTGCTTTATTTTCTTTAAAAATTGTGTTTTTGGTTGATGTTGTTTATGATGCAAGGAGGCATTGTCCGATGAATTCAAACCAGGAAGGAGCAGCAGAATAGATTGACAGTTTCTCTCAGCCTTCTCAAGGGGAGGGAGGGAAGTCAAAGAGTGTGAGGGTGAAGGGAGGTGTGTGGAGCTCGGTATGCAGGAATAGATACACAGGACATGGACAAAGAAATTATTTTCTTGTGAATACTTGAAGCAAAATTATAAACAACAATATTCTAGAGAAAGGGAAAAGAGAATAGAAAACCCAAAGTATAACAGGCAAAAGTCTTTAAACAAGCACAGACTACCCAGTGGGTACTTTTGGTGAGGGTTCGGCTCTCAGGATGCAGATAGATGTATACAGGACTCACGGCAGAGATGATTAGTTTCAGGAACAAGGTAAGAATACACAGGTATCACGGCAAAGAGGCTTAGCTTCAGGAGCAAGGTAAGCATATACAGGTATCACAGCAGAGATGCTTGGCTACAGGAGCCAGGTAGGCATACACAGGTATCACACCAGAGATGCTTGGCTACAGGAGCAAGGTAGGCATACACAGGTATCACACCAGAGATGCTTGGCTACAGGAGCAAGGTAGGCATACACAGGTATCACAGCAAAGTTGCTTTGCTTCAGGAGCTAAGTAAGCATACACAGGTATCACAGCAGAGATTCTTGGCTTCAGGAGCAAGCTAAATATACACAGGTATCACAGCAGAGATTCTTGGCTTCAGGAGCAAAAGAAGCATACACAGCTATTACAGCAGAGATGCCTGGCTTCAGGAGCAAGGTAAGCATGCACAGGTGTCACAACAGAGATGCTTGGCTTTAGGAGCAAGGTAAGCATGCACATGTGTTACAGCAGAGATGCTTGGCTTCAGGAGCAAGGTAAGCATACACAGGTATCACAGCAGAGATGCTTGGCTTCAGGAGCAAGGTAAGCATACACAGGCATCTCATCAGAGATGCTTGGCTTCAGGAGCAAGGTATGCATAAACAGGCATCTCATCAGAGATGCTTGTCTTCAGGAGCAAGGCAAGCATACACAGGTATCACAACAGAGATGCTTGGCTTCAGGAGCTAGGTAAGCATACACAGGTATCACAGCAGAGATGCTTGGCTTCAGGAACAAGGTAAGGATACACAGGTATCACATAAGAAATGCTTGAATTTAGGAGCAAGGAAAGCATACACAGGTATCATAGTAGAGATGATTGGCTTCAGGATCAAGGTAAGCATACACAGGTATCACAGCAGAGATGTTTGGCTTCAGGAACTAGGTAAGCATACACAGGTATTATAGCAGAGATGCTTGGCTTCAGGACCAAGGTAAGCATGCACAGGTATCACAGCAGAGATGCTTGACTTCGGGAGAAAGGTAAGCATTCACAGTTATCACAGCTGGTACCCAACTTCTCTCATCAGGACCATATCCTTTCCAATGGATGAAGTACTCCAATTGTTAATCTTTTGCCTTGAGTATACCACCATGTCCTTCAAATGGGGTATCGTGAAAGTAATGTATTACCTTAAGAACCCCAAAGGATGGTACTACCGCTTAACTACCCTGAATCTGGAACTCTGGATGCTGCATAGATGTTTCTGAAGGGTTAGGGGTAGATTTGGGTATTGAAGTTTGCTTATGAATAGTGTCCCATAAGGAATCTTTATTAGTCCAAAAGTGCTCTGGTTGAAGGATAGTAGTTTGTTCAAACTATACCCTTTCTGTTTCTCCAATATGAGACCGGGCATCAGCTTTACCTTTCTTGGCTCCTGGATGGTATGTGATAATGAAATGAAAATGACTGAAGAAGAGTGCCCATCAAACTTGTCTAGATTTAAGTCTATGAGCTGTATGTAGATATTCTAGGTTTCTAATGTCTGTGAACATGGTAATAGGGCGATCAGCTCCTTCCAGAATATGTCTCCATTCTTCAAATGCTGTTTTAATTGCAAGTAATTATCTATCTTCAACATGATAGTTTCTTACTGCCGGAGAGAGAACTCGAGATATAAAAGCTTAATGGAGAATACTTTAAATTTGGTTAAGGTCTTTGGGGGATCATTTGAAAGTGTACTTTACTGACTATAAATTTAAGGCAAACTTTAGATATAAGAAGAACAACATATAATAAGAGTAGTTGTAATGGAATATGATTTGAAAGATGATTGAGCTATTGGTGTATAACTTTGATGTGCCTATAGTATCCACAAAAGATTATCGGCTAGATTTAGAGTTTTGCGGCCAAAGGGGTGCGTTAGTTTTTTTTCCCCCGCACCTTTTAAATAACGCTGGTATTTAGAGTTCTCTGAAGGGCTGCGTTAGGCTCCAAAAAGGGAGCGTAGAGCATAATTTACTGCCACTTCAACTCTAAATACCAGCGTTGCTTACGGTAGCGGCCAGCTTGAAAAACGTGCTCATGCACGATTCCCCCACAGGAAACAATGGGGCAGTTTGAGCTGCAAAAAATGTTCTGATCAGCCAATAGAATGCGAGCTCAATCTGATTGTCTGATCCAATCAGCCAATCCGATTGAACTTGAATCTGATTGGCTGATTCAATCAGCCAATCAGATTTTTCCTACCTTAATTCCGATTGGCTGATAGAATTCTATCAGCCAATCGGAATTCGAGGGATGCCATCTTGGATGACGTCATTTAAAGGAACCTTCATTCGTCGTTAGTCCATCGGTGAGGAAGGATGGCTCCGCGTCGGTTGCTTCAAGATGGACCCGCTCCGCTCCGGATGGAAGAAGATAGAAGATGCCGTCTGAATGAAGACTTCGGACCCTCTGGAGGACCTCTTCTGGCCGGATAGGATGAAGACTTTGGACCCTCTGGAGGACCTCTTCTGGCCGGATAGGATGAAGACTTCGGACCCTCTTCTGGACGGATCGGTGATACCCGGCTGGGTGAAGACAAGGTAGGGAGATCTTCAGGGGCTTAGTGTTAGGTTTTTAAGGGAGGTTTGGGTTAGATTAGGGGTATGTGGGTGGTGGGTTGTAATGTTGGGGGGGGTATGGCATGTTTTTTTTTCAGGCAAAAGAGCTGATTTCTTTGGGGCATGCCCCGCAAATGGCCCTTTTAAGGGCTGGTAAGGTAATAGAGCTGTTAACTTTTTATTTTAGAATAGGGTAGGGCATTTTTTTATTTTGGGGGCTTTGTTATTTTTTTAGGGGGCTTAGAGTAGGTGTAATTAGTTTAAAATTCTTGTAATCTTTTTTTTTGGTGTAATTTAGTGTTTGTTTTTTTGCAATTTAGTTTAGTTGATTTAATTGTAGGTAATTGTAGTTAATTTATTTCATTTATTTATTGCTAGTGTAGTGTTAGGTTTAATTATAACTTAGGTTAGGATTTATTTTACAGGTAATTTTGTAATTATTTTAACTAGGTAGCTATTAAATAGTTAATAACTATTTAATAGCTATTGTACCTAGTTAAAATAAATACAAAGTTGCCTGTAAAATAAATATAAATCCCAAAGTAGCTGCAATATAATTTTTCGTTATATTGTAGCTATATTAGGGTTTATTTTACAGGTAAGTATTTATCTTTAAATAGGTTTAATTTATTTAATAAGAAATAATGTATTTAGTTAGATTAAAATTATATTTAATTTAGGGGGGTGTTAGGGTTAGGGTTAGACTTAGCTTTAGGGGTTAATACATTTATTAGAGTAGCGGCGAGGTCCGGTCGGCAGATTAGGGGTTAATACTTGAAGTTAGGTGTCGGCGATGTTAGGGAGGGCAGATTAGGGGTTAATACTATTTATTATATGGTTTGCGAGGCGGGAGTGAGGCTGTTTAGGGGTTAATACATTTATTATAGTAGTGGCGAGGTCCGGTCGGCAGATTAGGGGTTAATAAGTGTAGGTAGGTAGCGGCGATGTTGGGGGGGCAGATTAGGGGTTAATAAATATTATGTAGGTGTCGGCGGTGTTAGGGGCAGCAGATTAAGGGTTTATAGGGATAATGTAGGTGGCGGCGGTGTCCGGTCGGCAGATTAGGGGTTAAAAAAATTATTAGAGTGGCAGCGATGTGGGGGGACCTCGGTTTAGGGGTACATAGGTAGTTTATGGGTGTTAGTGTACTTTAGAGCATAGTAGTTAAGAGCTTTATAAACCGGCGTTATCCCATAAAGCTCTTAACTCCTGACTTTTTTCTGCGGCTGGAGTTTTGTCGTTAGAGTTCTAACGCTCACTTCAGCCAAGACTCTAAATACCAGCGTTAGGAAGATCCCATTGAAAAGATAGGATACGCAATTGGCGTAAGGGGATCTGTGGTATGGAAACGTCGCGGCTGGAAAGTGAGCTTTAGACCCTTTCCTGACTGACTCTAAATACCAGCGGGCGGTAAAAAGCAGTGTTAGGACCCCTTAACGCTGGTTTTGACGGCTAACACAGAACTCTAAATCTAGGCGTCTGTGTTTTGCTCATATTATAGCTACTCTTATACAGGGAGTGCAGAATTATTAGGCAAGTTGTATTTTTGAGGATTAATTTTATTATTGAACAACAACCATGTTCTCAATGAACCCAAAAAACTCATTAATATCAAAGCTGAATATTTTTGGAAGTAGTTTTTAGTTTGTTTTTAGTTATAGCTATTTTAGGGGGATATCTGTGTGTGCAGGTGACTATTACTGTGCATAATTATTAGGCAACTTAACAAAAAACAAATATATACCCATTTCAATTATTTATTTTTACCAGTGAAACCAATATAACATCTCAGCATTCACAAATATACATTTCTGACATTCAAAAACAAAACAAAAACAAATCAGTGACCAATATAGCCACCTTTCTTTGCAATGACACTCAAAAGCCTGCCATCCATGGATTCTGTCAGTGTTTTGATCTGTTCACCATCAGCATTGCATGCAGCAGCAACCACAGCCTCCCAGACACTGTTCAGAGAGTTGTACTGTTTTCCCTCCTTGTAAATCTCACATTTGATGATGGACCACAGGTTCTCAATGGGGTTCAGATCAGGTGAACAAGGAGGCCATGTCATTAGATTTTCTTCTTTTATACCCTTTCTTGCCAGCCACGCTGTGGAGTACTTGGACGCGTGTGATGGAGCATTGTCCTGCATGAAAATCATGTTTTTCTTGAAGGATGCAGACTTCTTCCTGTACCACTGCTTGAAGAAGGTGTCTTCCAGAAACTGGCAGTAGGACTGGGAGTTGAGCTTGACTCCATCCTCAACCCGAAAAGGCCCCACAAGCTCATCTTTGATGATACCAGCCCAAACCAGTACTCCACCTCCACCTTGCTGGCGTCTGAGTCGGACTGGAGCTCTCTGCCCTTTACCAATCCAGCCACGGGCCCATCCATCTGGCCCATCAAGACTCACTCTCATTTCATCAGTCCATAAAAGCTTAGAAAAATCAGTCTTGAGATATTTCTTGGCCCAGTCTTGACGTTTCAGCTTGTGTGTCTTGTTCAGTGGTGGTTGTCTTTCAGCCTTTCTTACCTTGGCCATGTCTCTGAGTATTGCACACCTTGTGCTTTTGGGCACTCCAGTGATGTTGCAGCTCTGAAATATGGCCAAACTGGTGGCAAGTGGCATCTTGGCAGCTGCACGCTTGACTTTTCTCAGTTCATGGGCAGTTATTTTGCACCTTGGTTTTTCCACACGCTTCTTGCGACCCTGTTGACTATTTTGAATGAAACGCTTGATTGTTCGATGATCACGCTTCAGAAGCTTTGCAATTTTAAGAGTGCTGCATCCCTCTGCAAGATATCTCACTATTTTTGACTTTTCTGAGCCTGTCAAGTCCTTCTTTTGACCCATTTTGCCAAAGGAAAGGAAGTTGCCTTATAATTATGCACACCTGATATAGGGTGTTGATGTCATTAGACCACACCCCTTCTCATTACAGAGATGCACATCACCTAATATGCTTAATTGGTAGTAGGCTTTCAAGCCTATACAGCTTGGAGTAAGACAACATGCATAAAGAGGATGATGTGGTCAAAATACTCATTTGCCTAATAATTCTGCACTCCCTGTATATAGAGGAGAATATCCATTCAGGCTTCTATAAAATATTTGGTTATCGGATAATAGTTGTGAAGTTATAGCACTGAGCAGCGATAATAGAACCTAAAATATTGTGAAAATGTCATCAACCTAATAGGTGGTTATATAAACTTGGCCAAAAACATAATTGGACATTATTAGACCACTTCATCTAGTATAGATAGCCTTTCAATCAGGTATAGAATATAATTTTAGAGAGTAATATTTGCTGGCCTCTGGTACAAAGTTTAGACATTGGAATATTTTATACATACCCACATATACAAGAAGAAATACCTGTAGGATTATCTCAAATCTATCTCAGTGAATTTGGATACTATATAAGTGCCTTGAATATAATTAGGGTGTTGGGCCCTATGTCAGTATAGGGGGACATATTAGAAGCTTTTATATGTTAACCAGGGTGATCTTATTATTGGTATGGTGTCCCATTGGAAAAATGAGTAAACTAGGATATTAATATTTAAGTGAGTTATTCTGCCTGAGAATACCACATATATAAGTGATCATTGTTGCATTGGAGTAGAGGTAAAAAAGGCAATATCTGAGTAATTTATAAAATATATTACCTATATTACAACTGGGATAAAGTCACATCTGTGATGGTTATATGTTAATAGTTGCCATAAATTGTATATGTTATACATAGGAGTATATAAGTTAACAAAGAATTAGTACACTATGTAATAAAACAATATAAGAAAGTTTGTCCACCTATGTATAAGGTAACCCAAAGGAAATCTTATATTCTGGCTCATTATTCAGACCCAAAGTTCATCATCTGATGGACCGGAATTGAACAATTTATATCCTTGTAGGAACCATTATGGGAGATTAAAACTGAGCCACCTCCTGTAAATGTACACATAATTTAAGCCTATGGTCCAAGTTACAATTATATTTATGTACAATTTATTAACACACAGTGTAATATCTCACATTTGCTGATATGAGCAAGGGTTAAAATGTGGGTTAAGCTGGAGGTCATGAATGCCTCGGCATGTAAAAGCTAAAGAGCACATAGACCTCCATGGAGGAGAAAAGGTAGAGTACATTATGCTGCACTACATAATATATAGAACAGAGTCACTGTTGTCAGCATATTGAGACATATTCGTTAAAGTAAGACATGGTCCTCACATAATACTGAAATCAATAACATGCAATGTATAAATGGTAAACCTGTATGCTATATCTGATAAAGTTAAGCAAGAGGTGAAATATGTTGGCTATGTGAAGCAGTCTTAGTCCCAAACTTTCCAATTATAGTTTTTCAGCAGGACCATCTTTGGGCTGCTGTAGAAACAGAAATTACCTTGTTCATCCTACTCCCTGCTAGGAGCCTAATGGTAAAATGCAGTGACCATCTATCTTCAGAAAGACGGCCTTTATTTCTGCTAGGACCTGAGTCACCATGCTGGTTATGAGACCACTATGCCGACCTCCGTAGGCATTGGGTTGAATGTTCAGTCCAGGAGCACTGAGTTGGGATGATCCCCGGGTGAGTATTTCTGTAGACCATTGAGGAGAAACATTTAGCATGTAATCCTTGGGTTTATTTGTCAGAGTTGCAGTTTTCAAGTCATCAAGCCCTGCAATGAGACCTGGCTCCTGAGTATCCCCCATTTCTTTCTCGATCATAGTGGGCAAGTGAGTATTAGTAGAGGTTATCTCCAAAGGCCCTCCTATATTTTCTTGGACATCATGGATAGCAACCAAGTTCCGAGCATCAGACTCAACAGGAAGTGGCGGGTGCTGGGGCCTCAAAGCAGCTCCACCGCTAGTACAATTGAATGGTAGGTCAGCACAGGCATCTTTTATATAGGTGTTGAGAGTGGAAGGACTGAAAGCAGCATTGAAGGCATGAGTAAATGTTACTTGATACTCGTCAAGCAGCTTACTGAGCTCGGTCAGAACATAGTCCAGCTCCATAAGTTGCGCAGTAGATCCCAATAGCAGGTGCGTATTGTAATGGATAGAATAGTGAAACAGTGTAGAGGGTGATGTAGTGACAGGCCAAATAGCAATGCTTACTCGGCGGGTCCAGGAGTGTTGCCACCGAGGGGGGTTAAATCGAGGCCTTCCCCACCTTCATCAAATTCTTCAAATATTCCGTATCTCTGGTGCTGGATTGCAAAAAGAAAGTATTATTCGGAATTCTCAGAGTGTCACAAAGCTTTATCCATCAGAGTAGATTCTGGATGTCTCAGATAGCAGATGATATTTGGCAAATTAAAGGGAAACTAAACCCAAATTGTATCTTTCAAGATTCATATAGAGCAGGCAATTTTAATCAACTTTCTAATTTACTCCTATTATCAAATGTTCTTTATTCTCTTGCTATCTTTATTTGAAAAGCAAGAATGTAAGTTTAGAAGCCGGACCATTTTTGCTTCACAACCTGGGTTGTGCTTGCTGATTGGTGGCTAAATGCTATCCAGGGTACTGAACCAAAAAATGGCTGGCTCCTTAGCTTAGATGCCTTCTTTTTCAAATAAAGATAGCAAGAGAACAAAGAAAATTGATAATAGGAGTAAATTAGAAAGTTGCTTAAAATTGCATGCTCTATTTGAATCATGAAAGAAAAAGTTTTGGTTTAGTATCCCTTTAAGTGTAAGATGTACTCCAGCTCTCAGAGATGCGACCTATCATGGCCGCCGCCCGGAAGTTCCCCCACTTTTATAATATTGCATATAGATTATTGCTTCTTAGATGAGATAACATAGTTTTCACATGTTCATAAAACAATTTCTGCAATAAGATATTTTTGAAGATTTTCTTCAATATATTCTTTTTGCATTTTTAATTCAAGTTCGCATAATGGATAAATATGTCCATAGGTAATTTCTTCAAGATTCTTTGGAACCCCTATTTGTGATAATTTGTCATTTAAAGTATCGGACAGGCGCAGCCGGAATTAATCAAGAAAAGCTGCTTCATTCCAAGTTGTAAGGGTAGCAAGTGGACAAAACTGTATTATGTATTCTTCATTGTCTCCTTTGCCTTGTTTAAGGGCGCAAATCTTTGCTTGTGCAGTAGAAGTTTTATAGGGATCTTCATACTGTGTCTCTAGAGTTTGCAAAAACAAAGCCCAGGACTCAAGGATGGGGCTATGAGTGACAAGGAGTTGATGAGTCCATAATTGTGGTTCATCATTAAGGAGTGAAATTACAGTCCGTACACATATAAATTCAGAGTGATAGGTCTTTGGTAGCAAAGAGAAAAATTTTGACAAGAAGTGATGAAAGTTTTAAAGTTGGATCAATTTCCATCAAATTTTCAGGTTGGGCCACTCTAGGTTCAGGTACATTACTTGTAGCAGATTCGGATACAGGTGCATTAACCATTGATATTGGGAAGGAAGGACCCTATGGAATACTTTGGAATTGCTGCTCCAGTTGGTTTTGATTCTCTTGTAATACACGCACAGTTTGGGTTACAGCATTCAATTGTGTTAGAGCTTCGACTATTCCTGTGAGTTCCATCTTTTGACTGAGTTATTCTGTGAGAGAGAAGGTAGGTGTGTGGAACTTGGTATGCAGGAACAGAGACACAGGACAAAAGAAGTATTTCCTTGTGAATACTTCACTGAAGCAAAATTATAAACAGCAATATTCTGGTGAAAGGAAATAGAGTACCCAAAGTATAACAGGCACAAGTCTCTCAACAAGCACAGACTACCCAGTAAGTACTGTTGGTGAGGGTTCGGCTTTCAGGATGCAGATAGACTTATACAGGAATCATGGCAGAGATGATTAGTTTCAGGAACAAGGTAAGAATACACAGGTATCATAGCAGGGATGCTTGACTTCAGGAGCAAGGTAAGCATACACAGGTATCACAGCAGAGATGCTTGACTTCAGGAGCAAGGTAGGCATACACAGGTATCACAGCAGAGATACTTGGCTTCAGGAGCAAGGTAAGTATACTCAGGTAACACAGCAGAGGTGCTTGACTTCAGGAGCAAGTTAGGCATACACAGGTATCACAGCAGAGATGCTTGTCTTCAGGAGCAAGGAAGGTATGCACAGGTATAACAGCAGAGATGCTTGGCTACAGGAGCAAGGTTAGCATACACAGGTATCACAGCAGAGATGCTTGAATTCAGGAGTAAGGTAAGCATACACAGGTATCACAGAAGAAATGATTGGCTTCAGGAGCAAGGTAAGCATATATGTATATATCACAGTCCTCATTGACCTCAGTTTAAAGGCACTTTCAGTGTTATTTTTTTCTAACACCCCCACATCTGCACACTTTAACACATATATTTTCTTATTAAAAATGAACAATACTCTTTATTTTGGGGCAATTGGGGGACATTTTTTTAATAGAGCAGAGGTCCAACCATTGGTTAATTTTCTGAAGGCCAATTGCTACCGTGAACTCGCTGTAGCATTAGCCAGTCACTTGTAATGGTTGGTTATTTAATGTGCACCCATAAACGAGCAAAAATATACACACAAACACACTCTCACACACACACACACACATATATATATTTTCGTTCATTTTAATAAAAGGCATTTTTAAAACAGTGGTTTCTTTTACATATTGAAACATATGTATAATAGTAAAAAAATAAAAGCACTACATTACTATTCTTTTTTATTATTATGATGATGATATTATTAGGATTAGTAATAGAAGTAGTAGTAATAATAATCATCATCATAATAATCATAATAATAATAATAGATTTTTATTATGAAATTGTCTGTCAGTCCACAACACAGTTGACACATCCTTAAATAAGTCATAACTACTGAAGTAACGTTTGTGACAATTTTTGAATGTTGTTCATAGGAAGATTTTGAGACCATGGGGTGACTCAGATTAAAAATTAATATAATACTACAATTAAAGGGACATGAAAGTCAAATTTTTTCTTTCATGATTTAGGAAGAGCATGCAATTTTAAACAACTTTCCAATTTACTGCTTTTATTAAATTTGCTTCATTTTCTTGATATCTGTTGTTGAAAATAATATCTAAATAGACTCAGTAGCTGCTGATTGGTGGCTGCTTACAGATGCCTCATGTGATTGGCTCACCCATGTGCAGCCATTGCTATTCCTTCAACGAAGCATATCTGAAGAATGAAGCAAATTAAATAGAAGAAGTACATTGGAATTTTGTTTAAAATGGTATTGTCTATCTGAATTATGAAAGAAAAATGTTGGGTTTCATGTCCCTTTAATTTATTACCTAAATTCAAGTAACAAAAGTCAAGTCAAGTGAGTTTCAGGTTGCACAAGACCAGCACTTTTACTTTGATTATACAAAAGCATTAACCTACAAAAGACAATTTAAAGGGACATGAAACCCACATTTATTCTTTCATGATTTAGAAAGAGAATGCAATTTTAAACATCTTTCTAATTTACTTCTATTATTTAATTTGTTTTATTCTCTTAATATTCTTTAATGAAAAGTATATCTAGATATGCTCAGTAGCTGCTAATTGGTTGATGCACATAGAAGCCTTGTGTGATTGGCTCACCCATGTGCATTGCTTTTTCTTCAACTAAGGATATCAAAAAAATGAAGCAAAATAAATAATAGAAGTAAATTGTAATGTTGTTTAAATTTGTATTCTCTCTCTGAATCATGAAAGAAAGATTTTGGGTTTAGTGGCCCTTTAAGAAAACACATACACATTGCTTCCATAAATGCCGTTGTTAACAAATAATACTAATGGAGGTTAATGAAGTATATTTGTGACTTGATTAATGCAAATTTTAAGTTAAAAATAATGATTACACAATTGTAAAACATGACATTTCAATGTGCTGTGGAAGCAGCTTCAATACCCAAACACATGTTATTTGACATTCAGCTATTCAGCCTGCTGCATTCCTCAGGTTTCAACATAGATGACCTTCTGTGGCACCACTGTATTAATTCAAAGGCATTAATGAACAAGAGAGACACAGGGACTCCCTGGTGTCTATTTAAAGAATGGAATAGTCACTGAACAGGCAACAACAGCAATAGGTCAAGGAAACGGAATGATTGGTGTCATTTTTTAGACAATTTATAAAAGCCTGTTATATAAATAGTCTATTAATGCAATGTTTATTTTTATATACCTTGTTTTATGAATAGTTTCAGAGTTTTCTTTAGAAAAAAAATTGTTAAAGGGACATGAAACTCACATTTTTTATTTTATGATTAAGATAGAGAATAGCATTTAAACAACTTTCTAATTTACTTCTATTATCTAATTTGTTTAATTCTCTTGGTATCTTTTGATGAAGGAGCAGCAATGCAATGAACTACTGGTTTCTAACTGAACACATGTGTGAGCCAATGACAATCAGTATATATATGCAGCCACCAATCAGCATTTGCTGCTCCTGAGCTTGCTAAGATAAACATTTCAGCAAAGGATAACAAGAGAAGGAAGCACATTAGATCATAGAAATACATTGGAAAGTTGTTTAAAAATGTTTAAACATGTATTCTCTATCTGAATCAGGAACATTTGAATTTCATGTCCCTTTAAGTAGATATTTTTGGGATTATAAGTACATAATGATTGTCAATTAAGATAACACGTATTTGTTGGTAACTGATAAAACTAAAAGAAACATTAGATATAATGGGGTAACCGCTATTGTGCTACAGTGGTGGATGGTCCTTTAAATCACTGAGATCAGTGTCCTCATTCCCAAATGTACCATTATTATTTGTATTACTTCTATTAATACTACTGTTGCTAATAATATTACCGTAATAATAATAATAATAATAATAATACTGTAATAATAATAATTCCGTAATAATAATAATACAAAGTGTGCTTTCTTAGCTCAATTATATATTTTTTAGTTTTTTTTAATTATTCTGTTTTCCTTTTTCCACAACTTACTCTTATGGACAATGCTGAAATTTACCTATAAAGTAATGCAGCTTTCTCTTCAATTCAAATACATCAGTAAGATATGCAGATGTATCAGAAATCCCCAGAAAAATGAAAGGAGAAAATTATATATACCATCATTTAGATGCAAATACATAGCTTGTCCACTGTTACAATCTCCTTACAGTCTCCTTATTATTAAGTTGCACAGTATTGAGAGTTTAATAGGCACTCTTTATATTCAAAATCCTTAATAAATTAGAAAAGAAGAGTATGTTTTTTAAGAGGTAAGGTTAAACCTATACCTTTCATTTGTTTTATCAAATCTAGTTAAAGGGATATGAAACCCAAACATTCTCTTTTGTGATTCAGACACAGCATACAATTTTAAAAAATGTTTCTTATTTACTTCTTTTATCAAATTTGCTTTGTTCTCATGATATGCTTTGTTAAAGAGATACCTAGGTAGGCATCTGGCGCACTACATGACAGGAAATAGTGTTCTTTCAAATGGATAACATTCTTGCAAAACTGCTGCCATTTAGTGATCCAGATATGGGCAGGCTCATAAGCATATGTCCCTGCTTTTCAACAAAAGATACAAAAAGAACAAATACAAATTTATAATAGCAGTAAATTAGAAATTTGTTTAAAATGTCATGCTCTATTTGAATAATTAAAGACAAATTTGGGATTTAATATCCCTTTAGTGCTACAGTACCAGTTATTTCAGCAGACTGACCACTGTGAGTGCCAACCTACCTTTACAACACTATGGGGTCAATTTATCAAAGTACGAGCGGACATGATACAATGTAGCGTATCATGTCGGCCGCACATCGCTAAATGCCAACAGCATACGCTGTCAGCATTTATCATTACACCAGCAGTTCTTGTGAACTGCTTGTTGAATGTCGCCCCCTGCAGATTCGCGGTCAATCGACCGCTAGCAGAGGGTGTCAATCAGCCTAATCGTATAGGATCGGTCGGACTGAAGACCATAGCCTCAGAGGCAGCGGACAAGTTATGGAGCAGTGATCTTTAGACCGCTGCTTCATAACTACTGTTTCTGGCGAGCCTGAAGGGTCGCGCGGAAACAAAGGCATCGAGCTCCATTCAGAGCTTGATCATTTGGCCCCGGTATATCACGGTGCCAACTACGGACTCGTTTCCATTGTGCCACAAATGGGTTTTTGAGAGGTTGTAAAATAAAAAAACTGCTATTTGAAGCCATTATGCTTATCGGCAGTTTACAATAGTGCATTTTCCATCATTACCGGCACAAATTTACACACAATTTCCATTGAATGCGCAAACAGTTAAAACACTGTAGGCGTGCTCAACTAGGTGTAAAAGTGAAAAAAAAAAATTTTTTAAATGCAAGTGTTCCACTTTATAAATGTATTGTTAAATGTAATATTAGTTGCTGGCCCAGGTATAGGACTAGTTGGAGTTATGTTCCTATTTAAATATCAATATGTATTTACAGATAAAAATATAATCAAGCACATATCTCTATAATTCCAATTAAACCTATGCCTAGGGCAGCACTAAAAAATACATACATCAAGAAATAAAAAAATGTAAAAAAACAAAAAACAAAAGTTTTTTCTTTAAATAAAGCATTTTTTAATTAAATTTTTAATGAGTTCAGTGTATATTTGTTTTTTTTTTTCACTCTAGAAGTGGTCACAAATAAGCGCAGATGTTAAATGTAAATGTTATAGTGTAAGATGGGGTTATCATAGCAACTAACTTATTATGGTGCGTTTTTCGAGAAATCAGACGTTGGATGTAAGCGTTAGCTAAACTTACTCCTACACGAAAAGAGCGACTGCCTGCAATGCACAATATTTTTAAATTGAAACCTGATACTAAAATAAAACGAAAAACTACTTTTAGTTGTCAGCCGCTTCTGTAGCTTACGACTCCATTTTTACCAATTCAACGGAAATGAGCACTACATTTTGAGTTGGTACACATATTATCTTTTTTTGCGTTCACTGATTGTTGCCAGTGCCTGTACGGTTTGAAGTAGAGTAGCCAAGCATGACTTCAGTTTTTGTCTTACACATGTTTGGAAAAACGTTAGAGATTGCGACCAATTGTCAAGATTAGGATCTGTTTATATATATATACTATCTATGTTATATATTTTTTTATAATAGAGCGATATAGCAAAGGTAGTGTTGGACCCTCAAGAGTATATGTCTTTGATTTGACATTACTTTATTGGCTCTGTGCAATACTACATGTTTAGGAGGATAGTCAACGCCATTTTTTGGACTCATATTTTTTTATATATATTTATATATTGTTTTATACATTTTTATTATTGTCATAATGGTTCCAAAGGAGGTAGACTTAAAATCAGATCCAATTCTAATTCAAAATTATCTTCCACACAGACTAAATTGGTTCTGCATGGAAATCAGACATTTAGAACCATGAAAGGATTGTTTAATTTATTTAAAGGACCAGTAAACACAGTAGATTTGCATAATCAACAAATGCAACTAACAAGACAATACAATAGCATTTACTCTGAATTTCAAATGAGTAGTAGATTCTTTTCTAACACATTTCAAAGTTATGCATATTTCCACTCCCCCTGTACCATGTGATAGCAATCAGCCAATCACAAATGCATATACGTATAGTCTGTGAGTTCTTGCACATGCTCAGTAGGAGCTGGTGACTCAAAAAGTGTAAATATAAAAGACTGTGCACATTTTTTTTTAATGGAAGTAAATTGGAAAGTTGTTTAAAATTACATGCTGTATCTGAATCATGAAAATTTAATAAAACCTGAGTGTCCCTTTAAGGAAGAAATAAAAAAGGACATCATTACTGGTGGAACCTTAATACTTTAGAGGAATATAGAGAGAGGAAACTAATACCTAGAAACTTAAAGTTTTGTAAAAATTGTTATTTTAAAGATTATCCAGTACTTCTTAAAAAATGGGAAAAAGTTTTAGTTAAAAGTTGATTTGTTTTATTTATAATATTGAGCAGTTGCAAAAAGACCAGATTGTCACAGTAGTAATAAAGAGTATGAAGAATACAATAAATATGTTTTGGAAATAAAAGCATTTTATTCAATTGAAACTGCTAGATTGTTGTGTGCTAACCTTACAAAGAAGGAGCAGTACTGGGCATTTCAGTGCCCTTGTGAGTGGATACCGATATATTTAATTGTGTTTATATTCTACCAGACAGGATTGAATTATGTGGGGTGTCAATTATTTTTCTGTGTTTTTAGGTTTTCTTACAACTAAAAAAATATTAAATATGTAATAATTAAAATAATAATATAAATATATAATATAAGGTGCTAAAGTATAAGTTATTGAAATATTTTAATTAAAAATAAAATTAAATAAAAAATGTTATATTTATAAATAATAAATGTAGATTCCATTCCCTCTTGTCCCATTTATCGTTGGTTTCTAAGCTTCGAATCCATGCTTTTCTGAGTGATCACAACATTTCTGTAATGAGAAAAGTTAAGGTTGGATACGGGAAGGTCACCGATATGTTGCATGGCCAGTAGTGACTTTCACAATCCTCTTGACTGCATGTTTTACAGTTAGGGCTAGATTAGGAGTGGAGCGTTATTTAACGTTCCTGCTCAAGCGTTAACTGCACTAGAAGTAAGCTTTTTGGGTCCGATTTATCAAGCTCCGTATGGAGCTTGATGCTCCTTTTTTCCGCACGAGCCTTCAGGCTCGCCGGAAACAGAAGTTATGAAGCAGCAATCTAAAGACCACTGCTCCATAACTTATCCGCCTGCTCTGAGGCCGTGGACAGAAATCACCCCGATCTAAAACGATCGGATTTATTGACACTCCCTGCTAGCGGCCAATTCACAAGAACTGCTGGTGCAATGATAAATGCCGACAGCATATTTATCGATGTGCAGCGGACATGATACATTACATCGTATCATGTCCGCTCGCACTATGATAAATCTCCACTTTTGACTGTAACTGTGTTTTCTAATGTATTTTGATGTGTATTTTGCAACTTTTTTGTTATGCAAAACAGTTAACCCAAGCTCTGAGGAGACGGTAACCATTCTAGCGTAAATCGTGATTGTCCTCAAGTGATTGTGTTTAATTTACAAGTATTTTGGGGCTAAAGTTGGTGGGAGTGGGGTATTAGAAAAAAATGGTACTGAAAAGTGCCTTTACATTGCGGTCTATAGGAACTGTGTGTTCCCAGTAAATATATATGTATATGCTTATATACATATATTTATGTGTTAATATGTGTATATACACTTATAAACACATAAATATATATGTATAAAATCATATACATATATATTTAAAATTGCTGCCATTGCTCTGACGTTTCTTGTGAGCGCAATGCTTCCAAGCAATGCGAATGCGAGGTTGCGTTCAGATTTCTGTGAACTTGTCATTCCAGCGCACATTAGCGTGCACTGGTATTACACAGTGGAGCGCAAATATCGCTTTCATGAAAGTGATATTTAGCGCTTCACTCGTAATCTGGCCCTGAATGTTTAATGTCACTTTAATTTCGGAAATAAAATGGGCACTATGGGGCCTATTTATCATGTTCGCCCAACGTCGATAAATGCCAACCGCATACGCTGTTGGCATTCATCATTGCACAAGCATTTTGTGTGAAATGCTTGTGCAATACCGCCTCCTGCATATTCACGGCCGCTAGCAGGCGGTATCAATCATCCTGATCATATCTGATCGGGATGATTGCTGTCCACCACCTCTTAGGTGGCGAACGAGTTAAGGAGCAGCGGTCTTAAGACCCGCTGCATCTTAACTTATGTTTTCGGTGAGCCTTAAGGCTCACATGGAAATTGCTGCATTCGCAGCATCATAAATTGGCCCTATTGAAAACAAAAGTTGTTGATACAAAATAATTTACAAAACTGGACTTTTTTTTAATGTTTCTTATGTATTCCAAATGGATTTGAAATACTTCTATGATCTTGCTCATATGCAATAAACTACAAAAGGACTACAGCTCCCATTTATATATCGATATGGGGGTCGATTTAACAACGTCCAAATGGCCCCTAATCGCCCTGTTTCCGGGCGAGCCATCAGGCTCGTGGGAAACAAGAGTTAAGAAGCAGTGGTCTTAAGACCACTGCCTCTTAACTCATACGCCTCCTCTGAAGCTGTGGTCTGCAAACCACCCGATCGTGTACGATCGGGTTGATTGACAACCTCTGCTAGCTGCCGATGGGCCGTGAATCTGCAGGGGGTGGCATTGCACAAGCAGTTATGTGCTGCCAGCATTCAGCGATATCCGCCAGACATTGATAAATCGGCCCCATGGTCTAGAATAATTAAATCTATATTTAGCGCTATTGTATAGTCCCCTGGTAGTGGACGGGACAGACATTTCCTTATGCATATGTATTTAATAGACAGATATGTGATATCCTGTGCAGCAGTGACGTGCGATGAGGTTAGAGTCTGGTGAGGCACTGGCTATCAAATGCCTGAGAAACACATACATGAACCTGAGAGAACCTTATACTGAGCAGCGAGGACTATAATTAACACTAATATTTGTGCACCTCAGAACAGCTCAGCCTCTTACATTATAAAACACACTTACTAAGCTACCATATATACTGGGCAGCAGCCTTAACTATAGTTGGCAAAAATATTTGTGCACCTGAATGTTCCCAATTAAAATGGTGCTGTTTGGGAATTTTAGAGCTCATCCTGTAACTGTTCTAAGTTGTGCCATAAGGGAAATTTTATTATTATTACTAGTGATATTTTTGTGTTTTTGTTTTCTAATTTCTAGGAGTATCAGTATGCACTTGTAAGAATGCTATGAATGATTTTTTTTCCATAATTTGCTGAATCTATAGATTTTAATTATTTTACCAAAGCATTTTTTTTTAAATAATTTTTGCCTTGTGCATTTTGCATGAAATTTAGCTCTGCAACTTTGGTAATTTCTAACTCTCATACCTTGAAATCCACCCTAGTGCTTCAATGCTAACCCTGATACATGGCTGTATTTAATTGTAGTTTCTGACAAAATTAATGACAGTTATGTAGCAGAGTTATCATTGAAAAAGCCAGCAGGGTACATTTCAAGGTCTGAGAATTAGAATTAACTGAATGTGCAGAGCTAAATTACATGCAAAGGGAGCAAAATAAAAAATTAAATATAATTTAGCTCTGCATATTTAGTAATTTCTAACTTTCAGACCTTGAAATGCCTGTGCTGGCTTTTTCAAGGATAACTATGCTACATATGCCTTTAATAGTAGTTTCTGTCCATTAAAGCACATTAAAGACAGCTATGTAGCAGGGTTAACCTTGAAAAGACTGCAGTGTGCATTTTAAGGTCTAATAGAAATTACTAAATTTGCTGAGCTAAATTACATGCAAAGACATTTCCATTGTTTTGCTCCCTTTGCATCTAATTTAGCTCTGAAATTAGGTAATTGTTTACTCTCAGACCTTGCAATGCACCCTGATGACTTTTTCAAGGATAACCCTGCTACATATATGTCTTTAATTGTAGTTTCTGTCAATTAAAGCAAATTAAAGACAGCTATATAGCTTGGTTAGCCTAAAAAAAAACAGGTATCTGCTGCTCACCGTATGACGGGGCAACTCACATAAAAAGGTGATTTATTCACCTCAGGAATAACTATTTTTTAAAAGAAGAAGCTCTGTAATACATTTTGACATACTCTATTTTAGATGGAATAAAATCATTACGTATCCTGTGCCTTTTAAGCAAAGTCAGGCTATTTATTAGTCAATTTAGATTTTAATGCCCTGATAAAATTATTTGATTAAAACAGTACTGCATATCTGTCTGGTTAATTGTAAATTAACTTTTGTAACCTTATATGGTATTGTATACTTGATAAGATGATAATAAAAATCATTACATCAATTAAAACGTTGTATTGATATATTTCTCATGACTGTGCAGTTAATGATTGTTTTCCTACTAGTAGCACACAGTAATTATACAGCATCTATACACAATCACACACGTACACAAAGGAATGCACACTCACACTTACTATAACACCCTCTATAACACCCTCTTCCATGCATACAGGACTAACACTGAGAGTACTGTTACAACAATGAAACCATGTGTCTGCTCAGCACTGTAAGGGGACACTTTGATACCCCTTAGTCTACTACTTGTTTTTATTATATTGTTTTTAATACACATAAAGCTTTTTTATTTACAAGTTTAGTGGAATCACCTTTATTATTATTGTGTCCATTCTACTGTGGTTTGGTCACAAATATATTCACTAATCTGATCCTGTCTGGAATCATGTTTACCTGGGTGAGCCTGGAGTTGGTGAGCTGATACGCCATTCTTAATATATCAGTCTGCTTCTACCAGCACATGAGGGTGCTCATGGTAAATGTGAGTAGTATACATTTGGCTTTTGTTTCCCATTATTGCCATATTGCACGGGTTGATCTGCACATGTAGTGCCTTCCTTATACTTCAGAACATTCTGGACTGGAATTTCCCAAGTGGGTGAGCTGATATGCCCCTAAGTATATCAGCTTGTTTCTACCAGTACATTAGAGTGCTCAAATTAAATGTGAGTACCCATTTGGCTAATCCGCTTATGCTTTTGCACACTTGTATGGATGTTCTACATATGAGGCGCCTCTTTTTTCTTCTGTTTCTACAGCACTGTTTTACTGTTAATAGGAAAGTACATCTTGAGCAGCACAATGCAACATTGAAAATACTGGTGTCTGCAATGTCATATATCTAACAGTGTTTCTAGAAGACCTTAACACAGAGGTGCCCAAAAAGCTAATAAAGATGATTTTTGAGACCCTCTTGAGGCCTCAGTTGAGTAGCTGAATCAATCTTCTATGCCAGCTGTATAGTCAAACGTGAACTTATTATATACATGGACTCACTGACCTGATTGAGACCGAGTAAGTCACTTAAAGAAGTTGTCAGGGACACTTACCACTAAGTAGTAGAAGAAGAAACTTTTTGAAGACAGTCACTACTGTAGACACTGAAAGACTCGGCTTTCAGCTCAGCTGGCCTGGCTTAAGGGTGGCTTGCCTATTTCTAGTGAATCGACTCATTATTCAGTCACGACGGTAGCTCTCACACCTCACACTGACTGAGTCCTCTTCACTGGCACGTGACAGCGCATCTCACTCCGCGCCTCGCTGTCGGCTCTCAATCTCCCGTCCGGCACCAGTCCCAGACCTGCTGCTCCTAGATGAGAAGGAGAGCATGCTGCTGATTGGCTGAGGGCAGGGCTCCCGAGGCTTCTAGAGAGCAGCCTCTATTGGGAGCAGTATGGGCCATGAAGAGAAAAACATTAAGCTTTTATCGCCACTGGGTGGTAGTTTCTAGCGGCCCACACAGAAAAATGCATTCATATTTCGTAACGGAAGGGGAGCTGAACGGCTCACAGCCTCTACTTCCTTGCGCACTATGTATGTGTGGATGTAAAGTATTAATAATTTAAGTAGTAGGCAGCCTTCTTCTATAATATGGTAGCTGAGTCAGTGGCAGGCGGCGATGGTGGGGTGGGGGAGTAGGGGGTACCTTTGAGTAATACATTTTTTTATAAAAACGTAAAAAATTTTTTTATTATACATTATTAAATAGTGTAATTACACACAAAGGACAGGTGAGGCACTGCCTCACCTGCCTCCTATGACAGGACGTCACTGCTGTGCAGCTAAAATACCTTTGGTAAAAACTATGGAATACACACATATGATCCTGCCCACTGCACCAGCATTTAATCACCACACTTGTTAAGAGATCCAGGAGTCATATGTATTGTGCAAGTTATAATTCAATAAATGTTATGCAAGTATCTGCTGAACAGGGGCAGGCACAGCATATTAGCGTATTCTGCTAAATGCTTCTATTAACAATTAAAATATATTGTTTACAGTCTTTAAAAATATATTGATGAGAATTGGTGGTTCTGTCATGTCAAGTTTTGTGTGTGCAAGATAGAGAAAGGGGGGTCTTTGCTGTGGCAGAACCTGTGAGCTCTCTGACAACTAACAGAACTGCAAGCAAGAGAGAGACAGAGTTGGATTAAGAACTGAAGTGAGAAGCAGTTTATTATTCCAGGACAAGATATGCATTTGCCTTGTTACAAACACATTTTTGTAAGAAAACAAGGATATTCGTTTCTTTTTCATGAAACAAATATCTGAATAAATGCAAAAATTAATTTAAGGAAAATAAATATAAACTAGCAAAATTAATTAGTATACATTTTTTCCTTTAAATTCGCTTTAAAAGATAAAATACTTACCTATAGCATGCAGTATAGCCACACTTATACCATCCTTTCTTCACAGAGCCCAGGGTCTCCTCCAGTGCACCATAGAAAAGTAGTGATGTTGCGAATAGTTTGCCGGCGAATAGTTCCCGGCGAACATAGCTTGTTCACGTTTGCTGCGACGGGCGAACATATGCGATATTCGGTCCGTTCCCAATTCGCCATCATTGAGTAAAACTTTGACCCTGTACCTCACAGTCAGCAGACACATTCCAGCCAATCAGCAGCAGACCCTCCCTCCCAGACCCTCCCACCACCTGGACAGCATCCATTTTAGATTCATTCGGAAGCTGCATTCTTAGTGAGAGGAGGGACAGTGTAGCTGCTGCTGATTTAATAGGGAAATCGATAGCTAGGCTAATGTATTCAGTGTCCACTACAGTCCTGAAGGACTCATCTGATTTCTGCTGTAAGGACAGCACCCCAAAAAGCCATTTTTAGGGCTAGAACATCAGTCTGCTTTTTTTTTTCCCTGTGTAATCTAATTGCAGTTGCCTGCCTGCCAGCGTGTGTGTCAGGCTCACAGCGTATACTGTGCCCACTTGCCCAGTGCCACCACTCATATCTGGTATAACAGTAGTGTACATTTAAAAAAAACAACACTTTTTTGACTGTAAAATAATAGCAGTCAGTTTCCTTCACACGTGTGCGTTTCAGGGCCTGCCAGGGCACAGTGTCACACCAGTGCAACTCATATCTGGTGTAACAGTAGTGTACATTTAAAAAAACAAACACTTTTTTGACTGTGAAATAATAGCAGTCAGTTTCCTTCACACGTGTGCGTTTCAGGGCCTGCCAGGGCACAGTGTCACACCAGTGCAACTCATATCTGGTGTAACAGTAGTGTACATTAACCCCTTAATGACCACAGCACTTTTCCATTTTCTTCTTTTTTTTCTCCAAGTTATAGGGCCATAAATAAAAGTAGAACTTTGCTATTTCCAAACCATTTTTTTTTCAAAATTAGCGCTAGTTACATTGGAACACTGATATCTGTCAGGAATCCCTGAATAGCCATTGACATGTATATATATATTTTTTTTAGAAGACATCCCAAAGTATTGATCTAGGCCCATTTTGGTATATTTCATGCCACCATTTCACCACCAAATGCGATCAAATAAAAATAAATTGTTCACTTTTTCACAAATTTTTTCACAAACTTTAGGTTTCTCACTGAAATTATTTACAAATAGCTTGTGCAGTTATGGCAAAAATGGTTGTACATTTTTCTCTGGGATCCCCTTTGTTCAGAAATAGCAGACATATATGGCTTTGACGTTGCTTTTTGATAATTAGAAGGCCGCTAAATGCCACTGCGCACCACACGTGTATTATGTCCAGCAGTGAAGAGGTTAATTAGGGAGCATGTAGGGAGCTTTTTGGGGTAATTTTAGCTTTAGTGTAGTGTAGTAGACAACCGAAAGTATTGATCTAGGCCCATCTTGGTATATTTTATGCCACCATTTCACCGCCAAATGCGATCAAATAAAAAAAAAGTTAAATTTTTCCAAATTTTAGGTTTCTCACTGAAATCATTTACAAACATTTTGTGCAATTATGGTACAAATGGTTGTAAATGCTTCTCTGGGATCCCCTTTTTTCAGAAATAGCAGACATACAGGGAGTGCAGAATTATTAGGCAAGTAGTATTTTTGAGGATTAATTTTATTGTTGAACAACAACCATGTTCTCAATGAACCCAAAAAACTCATTAATATCAAAGCTGAATATTTTTGGAAGTAGTTTCTAGTTTGTTTTTAGTTATAGCTATTTTAGGGGGATATCTGTGTGTGCAGGTGACTATTACTGTGCATAATTATTAGGCAACTTAACAAAAAACAAATATATACCCATTTCAATTATTTATTTTTACCAGTGAAACCAATATAACATCTCAACATTCACAAATATACATTTCTGACATTCAAAAACAAAACAAAAACAAATCAGTGACCAATATAGCCACCTTTCTTTGCAAGGACACTCAAAAGCCTGTCATCCATGGATTCTGTCAGTGTTTTGATCTGTTCACCATCAACATTGCGTGCAGCAGCAACCACAGCCTCCCAGACACTGTTCAGAGAGGTGTACTGTTTTCCCTCCTTGTAAATCTCACATTTGATGATGGACCACAGGTTCTCAATGGGGTTCAGATCAGGTGAACAAGGAGGCCATGTCATTAGATTTTCTTCTTTTATACCCTTTCTTGCCAGCCACGCTGTGGAGTACTTGGACGCGTGTGATGGAGCATTGTCCTGCATGAAAATCATGTTTTTCTTGAAGGATGCAGACTTCTTCCTGTACCACTGCTTGAAGAAGGTGTCTTCCAGAAACTGGCAGTAGGACTGGGAGTTGAGCTTGACTCCATCCTCAACCCGAAAAGGCCCCACAAGCTCATCTTTGATGATACCAGCCCAAACCAGTACTCCACCTCCACCTTGCTGGCGTCTGAGTCGGACTGGAGCTCTGTGCCCTTTACCAATCCAGCCACGGGCCCATCCATCTGGCCCATCAAGACTCACTCTCATTTCATCAGTCCATAAAACCTTAGAAAAATCAGTCTTGAGATATTTCTTTGCCCAGTCTTGACGTTTCAGCTTGTGTGTCTTGTTCAGTGGTGGTCGTCTTTCAGCCTTTCTTACCTTGGCCATGTCTCTGAGTATTGCACACCTCGTGCTTTTGGGCACTCCAGTGATGTTGCAGCTCTGAAATATGGCCAAACTGGTGGCAAGTGGCATCTTGGCAGCTGCACACTTGAGTTTTCTCAGTTCATGGGCAGTTATTTTGCGCCTTGGTTTTTCCACACGCTTCTTGCGACCCTGTTGACTATTTTGAATGAAACACTTGATTGTTCGATGATAACGCTTCAGAAGCTTTGCAATTTTAAGAGTGCTGCATCCCTCTGCAAGATATCTCACTATTTTTGACTTTTCTGAGCCTGTCAAGTCCTTCTTTTGACCCATTTTGAGAAGGAAAGGAAGTTGCCTAATAATTATGCACACCTGATATAGGGTGTTGATGTCATTAGACCACACCCCTTCTCATTACAGAGATGCACATCACCTAATATGCTTAATTGGTAGTAGGCTTTCGAGCCTATACAGCTTGGAGTAAGACAACATGCATAAAGAGGATGATGTGGTCAAAATACTCATTTGCCTAATAATTCTGCACACAGTGTATATGGCTTTGGCATTGCTTTTTGGTAATTAGAAGGCCGCTAAATGCCGCTGCGCTCCACACATGTATTATGCTCAGCAGTGCAGGGGTTTATTAGGGAGCTTGTAGGGTTAATTTTAGCTTTAGTGTAGTGTAGTAGACAACCCCAAGTATTGATCTAGGCCCATTTTGGTATATTTCATGCCACCATTTCACCGCCAAATGCGATCAAATTAAAAAAAATAGTCAACTTTTTCACAAACTTTAGGTTTCTCACTGAAATTATTTACAAACAGCTTGTGCAATTATGGCACAAATGGTTGTAAATGCTTCTCTGGGATCCCCTTTGTTCAGAAATAGCAGACATATATGGCTTTGGCATTGCTTTTTGGTAGTTAGAAGGCAACTAAATGCAACTGCGCACAACACATGAATTATGCCCAGCAGTGAAGGGGTTAATTAGGTAGCTTGTAGGGAGCTTGCAGGGTTAATTTTAGCTTTAGTGTAGAGATCAGCTTCCCACCTGACACATCAGACCCCCCCCCCCTCCCAAAGAGCTCTCTTCCCTCCCCAACCCACAATTGTCCCCGCCATCTTAAGTACTGGCAGAAAGTCTGCCAGTACTAAAATAAAAGGTATCTTTTTTTTTTTTATATATATATATATTTTTAGTATATTTACATATGCTGTTATGTAGGATCCCCCCTTAGCCCCCAACCTCCCTGATCCCCCCAAAAACAGCTTCCTAACCCTCCCCCTCTGCCTTATTGGGGGCCATATTGGGTACTGGCAGCTGTCTGCCAGTACCCAGTTTGCAAATAAAATGTTTTTTTTTTTTTTATTTCATTTTTCTGTAGTGTAGCTTCCCCCCCCAAGACCAATCCCCCACCCGCTCCCAGATCACTTAGATTTCCAAGTACTAAATATTTTGCACCCCTTTCTCCCACTTATAAAAACATTTTTTTCTGTAGTGTAGCGGTTCCCACCCGCTCCCTCCCCATGCACGTGCCCGCCTGCCTCCTCCCGTGCATGCGCGCGTGCCCCCGGCGATCTCGACCCCGATCCCGCCCCCCTCTCTGACAAGAACCGCATCGATGGCCGCCCACCCGCCTCCCACTTCAGCTCCCACCCACCAACGAATGCGGCCATCGATGCCCGGTGCAGAGAGGGCCACAGAGTGGCTCTCTCTGCACCGGAGAGGTAAAATTTGTTATTGCAGGATGCCTCGATATCGAGGCATCCTGCAATAACCGGAAAGCAGCTGGAAGTGATCAGGATCGTTTCCAGCTGCTTTCCAAACCGAGGACGTACGCCATACGTCCTCAGGCGTTAACTGTATTTTTTCTGAGGACGTATGGCGTACGCCCTCGGTCATTAAGGGGTTAAAAAAAACCTAGAAATTTGACTGTGAAATAATAGCAGTCAGTTTCCTTCACACGTGTGCGTTTCACGGCCTGCCAGGGCACAGTGTCACACCAGTGCAACTCATATCTGGTGTAACAGTAGTGTACATTAAAAAAAAACTAGAAATTTGACTGTGAAATAATAGCAGTCAGTTTCCTTCACGCGTGTGCGTTTCAGGGCCTGCCAGGGCACAGTGTCACACCAGTGCAACTCATATCTGGTGCAACAGTAGTGTACATTAAAAAAAAAATCTAGAAATTTGACTGTGAATTAATAGTAGTCAGTTTCCTTCACACGTGTGCGTTTCAGGGCCTGCCAGGGCACAGTGTCACACCAGTGCAACTCATATCTGGTGTAACAGTAGTGTACATTAAAAAAAAAAAATAGAAATTTGACTGTGAAATAATAGCAGTCAGTTTCCTTCACGCGTGTGCGTTTCAGGGCCTGCCAGGGCACAGTGTCACACCAGTGCAACTCATATCTGGTGTAACAGTAGTGTACATTAAAAAAATAAATAGAAATTTGACTGTGAAATAATAGCAGTCAGTTTCCTTCACGCGTGTGCATTTCAGGGCCTGCCAGGGCACAGTGTCACACCAGTGCAACTCATATCTGGTGTAACAGTAGTGTACATTAAAAAAAAAAAACTAGAAATTTGACTGTGAAATAATAGCAGTCAGTTTCCTTCACACGTGTGCGTTTCAGGGCCTGCCAGGGCACAGTGTCACACCAATGCAACTCATATCTGGTGTAACAGTAGTGTACATTAAAAAAAAAACTAGAAATTTGACTGTGAAATAATAGCAGTCAGTTTCTTTCACACGTGTGCGTTTCAGGGCCTGCCAGGGCACAGTGTCACACCAGTGCAACTCATATCTGGTGTAACAGTAGTGTACATTAAAAAAAAACTAGAAATTTGACTGTGAAATAATAGCAGTCAGTTTCCTTCACGCGTGTGTGTTTCAGGGCCTGCCAGGGCACAGTGTCACCCCAGTGCAACTCATATCTGGTGTAACAGTAGTGTACATTTAAAAAAAAAAACAATTTTGACTGTAATAGATTGAATAGCAGTTAGTTGTCTGCAAGTGTGTGTGTCAGGCCTACAGCGTCTACTCTGCCAACTTCTGCCAGTGCATAGTGCCACTCATATCTGTTGTCACAGTAGCTTGCACACATAGTACCACTAATCGAAAAAAAAATGACAGGCAGAGGCAGGCCACCCGCAGGGGCCGTCGTGGTGCTGTGATTCCCTTTGGCCCTAGAATAGTGCAGTGCGGTGCATTAAACGGGGAGTTTGGTCTGTCACTGTGAAGCGGGCGTAACCCTTTCACTACCTGATCGATACAACATCATACCTGATATTTTAAAGCATGTTATTCCAAACAATTTAGGAATGTTAGGTGATTTATGCCCTTTATGGATTAAAACCAGACTCTGCATCAACTATGTAAATTTTCCATGGGAGTTTTGCCATGGATCCCCCTCCGGCATGCCACAGTCCAGGTGTTAGTCCCCTTGAAACAACTTTTCCAGCACTATTGTGGCCAGAAAGAGTCCCTGTGGGATTTAAAATTCGCCTGCCTATTGAAGTCTATGGCGGTTTGCCTGGTTCGCCCGTTTGCGAACATTTGCGGAAGTTCGCGTTCGACGTTCGCGAACGGAAAATTTTATGTTTGCGACATCAATAAGATAAGTATAAAAATACAGGTGATACTTTTTCACCTGCAGTAAAGGAACATTCACATTCATTACAGAATCTTTAATTTGTTTTAAACTAAACAAATACTGAATAGTGCAGCAAACAAATATTCTGAAAAACTTTTTTTTCAAAATATTAGTTTTGAGTGATCCGTCCAAAACTAAGAGCAGATTGAAAACTAGATTGACATGAAGGTTGCAAGACTTTGTAAAATTGGTCATACATGGATTAATCATATTTGTAAATGAAACTTGGGATTTATCTGAACACAGAAACTTGTAAGGTTTGTTTGCAGAGCTGCTTTCAAGAAGAACAAATAATTGAATAACCAACTGTTGAGAGAATTCTTTTCTGAAACAAATGATTTTTATTTAAATGATGATATAAAGTTCATCCTGTGTGATTACAGTGATCTATTTTCCTGTCAGTGTATGCCATCTTAAACAACTAACTAGCTGCTAACTACTCAAAGTTTAGTATTGTCTAATGTATACTCATTGTTTTGATTTAGTATATGTTTTACAATAGAAATGGTCTGATATCACAGAATTCTGGTGTTCGTCTTTTTCACCATTAATAGGTACACTTGGCGCTCTTCCTAGTGCAAAACAATGCATTTTTTAAGAATTGTAATATGTATTATATTAATTAACATGTTAGATAATTTGTTTTATTCTATTTATTTAAGCTGAAATAAACAGCAAATTATACATAGCTTTTAAAATTTTAAACGGGCCTAACATTTATCCATGTGTGACTAAAGCCTTTGTTTCTTTAAATGGACATGAAACCCAACATTTTTCTTTCATGATTCAGATGGAGCTTGTAAAAGGGTCAACTTGGCATCCTGTTGAAGCTGCCAGGTGCTGAGCCAGGTGCTTGATGGACTTCTTCCGGTCTCTCAAAGAAGAAACCCTGAGAAACTTCTCATCAGATTTTAAAAAAAATGTTTTGGCCTACCAGTCCTTTTTTGTCCTTGACCTCTCCTGAACTCTTCTTTATAACAGCTTGAATACCACATCTTGAAAGTTGGTCTTATTTGTAAGCTTCAAATGAATTAAACTCATATCATACCACATCTTTATGTAATGCTCAAGCAAGTCTTGCACAAACCTGGTGTAATAAACCTTTTTCACAGCAGTCATTTTGACATGAAATTGTATAAAGAGACTTATAAATAATTATATATGGTCACTATACCATTGCTAATACAACAATATATATATATATATATATATATATATATATATATATATATATATATATATATATATATATATATATATATATATATACAAATCTGTGGAAATAAGCACTCATTGGTCTTCTGCCATCTGTGACAAAAATCCTTTATTAGATTCCTCTGAGGAAGGGACAACATTTGGTCCTGAAACGTCACTATCTAATAAAGGATTTTTGTCACAGATGGCAGAAGACCAGTGAGTGCTTATTTCCACAGATTTGTATTTACTATATTATAGCACCCTGGCAGTTTTTGGCTGATGGTGAGAGTGCATAAACCCTACTAGCTCCATATATATATATATTTGTACAAAAAACAACAACACATCAGATATAGGTAGAAATATGTATTTATGAATAAATAGACCATATTCTTCTAGGTAAAAACATTGGAATGTGAAATATTCATATTTTCATGTCAGGTTAGCGCACTTGAGAATATGCGATCAGGTTTACAGGCAGGTTTTTTTTCAACTTATTTTGCTCTATTAACCTCTAAGGGAGAATATATTATTGTGTACTGAATATTCTATGTTCGGCTTTTTACACTCATCAGGTTAGAGCGCAAGCGAAAACTGTTTACTTTCAACTTGTAATATGAGTACTACCTGACGCACGCAAAAAACTTACTCCTAGTGGAGTTTAACAGAGTGTTAAATATTGCTCCACGTGTAATCTGGCATTCAATGTATTCCTAACTTACAGAACTGGGCAGCTAACAAAACTAATAAAATGATATCTAGTAAATTAGTATTTTCTTACTGGTCATTGTTTCTGCCAGTTATGCAGCCAGATATACAGCAAGGTCCCAGTACCTTCCTCAGTGGAGTAAGCCTGCACAATGAGACCTAGATTGCCTCCACAGAGCTGCATATATAACGGGGCATATTTATGAAAGGCCTGTCCGACATGATCCGATCAGCGGATCATGTCCGACAGACCTCGCTGAATGCGGAGAGCAATGCGCACTCCGCATTCAGCAATGCAGATTCACGGCCAATTGGCCGCTAGCAGGGGGTTGTCAATCAACCTGATTGTAATCAATCGGGTTGAATTGCGGCGATGTCTGTTTGCTTCCTCAGAGCAGGCAGACAGGTTATGGAGCAGTGGTCTTAAACACAGAACTTCAAGCTCCATACAGAGTTTGACAGATAGGCCCCAAAGGCTCAAACTGGTCTTGCAAGTATCAGGATTGGTGAGCTGCTAACATATTAACACTTTAGTATCAGGGGAAAAGAGACCTCTCCAGTCTCCTGCTAAAATAGTATATATCATGACAGGAGTGGGGGGTGGGGTGGCACAGAGCCGTTATTGGGTAGATCTTGCATAGCTTAGTGGTAATGGGTCACTGAATGGGTTGAAGCAACCTAGCAACACTAGTATGGGAAATGCTTGTATGCAAAATTAAGTATATTCATATCAGGAATAGGTAATTTACTCATATATTACTATAATATTATTTTTTATGGGACTGAATGAACCTTTTATTTTTCTGAACTTCATTAGCAGAAACATAGATTAACTAACTGCATAGCATTATGATCAAGCACAAAATTTGTATGTCATTACTCTTTATGACTAAACATTCTTACTAATGGAATTCTATCCTAATATGATCTTTTATTCCCAGAACAAAAGAGTGTTATCAAGTATTGTCATTCTCTAAATATTTCATTTTGGTTTGGGTTTCATCAGAGTTGTAGCAGCTCATATTATTTCATCTGTGTCCACTAATGAGGGACATTTGTCTGAATTTATAAAGAATACATAAAATGATAACTGATAAAATGTCAAAAATAATTGCTTAGTCTAGCAATGACTTCTATTATGAAAAGCGTTTCATGAGTAATATTGAATTAGAATTTACATTTTCTTTTATTGCTAAGATAGTGAAAGCACAAGAGTAGATTTAATAATGTTGCAATTTGCAGTTAAAAGAGGATAGCAGATATTTTATACTAGTACAGTTTTTTATTTTAACATTTCAGACAGTAAATGCATGATGATATTAAGAACCAATTAGCCACAAAATGCCCTTTCTCTGGAAGCAATTATATTATCTTTTAAATATAATTCTCTCTTGTACTTCTGAATTCAAAAGTTTTATTCCAGGTTCAGTTACATCGTTACCTGGTAATATAAGTTGAAAAAAGACTCAAGTCCCTCAAGTTCAATCTTTCACATTTCTGTTACTATGAGGGATCCAAAATGAAGGCAACCACCACCCCCATTTCAAATTGTGCCTTAAAGGGCCAGTTAACATTGCTATTAATGTTACAAAATTCTTCACTATGGACCCAGTATTTATTTGTATAATGTAATAATGTATACCTTATAGATTATCTGATGACCATCACAGAGCAGGAAAAGAAGCATCAGGAATCAGAGTTACTGAAGTAGGACTCATAATAAAATACACACCCAAGGAAGGCAAACAAACAGGTGCCTAGAGCACCTTGGACACAGTGGTTAGCTGTTCCCTAAGGATTTGGCACAATGACCACCACAGAGCAGGAATGTGGCAGCAGCAGACAGCAGAGTTACTGAAGTAGCTTCTGATTACAGCAAACAAACTGCAAAAATACACCTACAAGGAAAGCAGATAAAGATATGCCTAGAGTAAGTTGTTTACAGCAGCTAGTTTTTCCCTAAAGATTGGGGATTGACTGGTGATGACCACTACAGAGCAGGAAGGACAGGAACAGGAGTGGCAGCAGCAACAGCAGAAGCAGCAGCAGTAGTGAATTAAACAGCAGCAACAGCAGAGTCTTGGCATTGGAAAAACATTTCAAAATCAATCTAGGTCAAAGCCCAGAGCTTGGTAACATAGCTTTGAAAGGTTGAATTTGAGAAATGGCATTTGCTCCTTGAACTGTGGTGACAGTTGTCTGAATCCTTCTGCACCAGTCAAATACAACTGCTACCCTGGAATTATAGCAGGGATAGCAGCATTTGCCACCAGGAGGAGGATGAGAGCACAAAGCCCATTACCACTTTGGTGCCTGCCTGTTCTCCTACTCATTTTGCCACAATCCTCCTAAGAGCCTGCAATATATTGCCAACATTATGCTGCTCATTCAACTCCTCAGCATGGGGGAGGATAGTTGCTGCACCACCACTAGCAGCAGCACTACCCACATCCTCGTCAGAAACCCTTGAAGGAAATGTAGAGCAAGTGGAATATGTTCCTGCTGAAGGTGCTGCACAAAGAGAGGTGATACTTAAGAGCAATGGCATCCATCAGTTGCTTCAAAATCTCCCCTTCAAGTATGGCAAAGGATGCACCAGCTGACCTATCAGTCAGGTTATTTTTCTTGACTGTTGCCTAGACATCCCCTAGATTAAAAAACCCATAAATCACCTATGGTGGGCTAAACACGTTGTTGTGATGTTGAAGATGGCACCTGACTGCCATCATCATCAGGTCCCCTCTCCTGACTACTGCTGGTAGTGCTGTTCCTAGGCATTAATGGCTGTAATGATGCTATTGTTGAGCTGCTTCTGGCCCCAACTTCTTCCTTCAATATCACAGCCTTGTGGTGCTTGCAGAGATGTAATTCATTCCAGCAAGCCCAGACTGAGCGTCAGGCATACCGAGAAAATGCCCGGTACGCCACGCTGTATTTTTGCCCTCCCACATGTTAGGTTTTGGCCCATAGTTAGAGATATAATACTGCCCGGCGGCCGCGGCCACACGGTCACGTTTGACTACCTTCTGACAACTGAGCTCAGCTCTCACGCACACAGCCGCATTACTGTAGTGTGTGGCCGGCTGGCTGGCCCCTGTGTAGCTTGTTTTTTCTCCAATGTGAGACAGTGACTCACACACAGTCCCACACTGTCACTGATTATGCCGCTTAGCTTGATCTCTAAAGGTTTGACTTAATTCGCTTTTTAATAGTATGTATTTTAAATGGAATTGTTACTAGGAAAATTTTATTAAAAAGGGAGGGGGCTGTAATAATTAAATTAGTATTATTATGCGCTTATGAATCAGATTTCAGTTTTGAAAAAAAAGGTTGAATTTAAGCCTTTGGTCTTCAGAGAAGGTTTGGCTAAAATAGATGAAAATGACAGTATGCAGCTGCTGATATGAACATTAAATCAAGATATGGATGGCCATTTTATCTCTTATTGTTTTTAATAAGTGTGTTTATATTTAATTAAATGACCAGTGACTATTCCTAGAGGCTAGAGCTAAGTAGGACACTCGCTGAAGTCAGTGCGATCAGATTCTTCACAAACCTTTCTTTACTTTACCCCTCAAGGCTGACATGCTTTAAATCAATTGGTTCCGTTTTTAATTTATACATCAAGGTTTAACTTAAGCTCCAAGTGGTTGAAAATGAACAGTTTATTGCCAATTGCAGCCTTCCATTTCTGGAGGCATCCCCAGGGTTTCCTTGAGTATTTTTTCAATAATTTGGAAAAGTTTCCCACACTCTTGTCCTCTTTCTATCTTATGTGTTTTTGTCTCTCATTCTTTTTGTTCTTCTAAAGTCAGTCCTTTTGTATTATTTGACAATTATATTTGGCCAAAGGCTACAAAACTGTCCTGCAAGGCAGGTGAGAGCAGACAGCATATTTCATCCTCCCAAGTAAAGAAAATCAGGGGAAAACACCTCTGATGGGATCACAGAAACTTTCCTCTTGTGTGAGATCTGTCATTTTATAGATAGAATTCTCTTAAAGGGACATACACATCAAAATTAAACCTTTATGATTCAGACAGAGTACCCACATTTAACATACCTTTCAATTAACTTCTACTATGAAATGTAATTATTTATGTTAAAATAGTTTATATTGAGTACAAATTTCAAAGGAATACATACAACACAGTCAAACTCACGCAGGAGTTGTTTGAAGAGATATATGTCTTATAAGGAAATGCATTGTACATCATTCCTACAAATCCTATTTCCAAAACAATGTCTAGTTTTGCGACTCATAAGATTTTAAGATAACAAAAAATTAAAAGTGTTATTAACAAAATAACAAAATAAAGCAGTTCACTATTGCTTTATAACATATAAATCTCTGAGAAACTTGTTCCCTTGATAATTGTAAAAACTAACAATATCACAAATATCCCATCAAAAATGAATCCATAGTTTTATAGCAGTATTGACCTGTATTTATTTAAATATTTTTCCCCTCCATTATCCAGTAAAATCAGACTTTGTGTAATGTGCCCGTCGTGTTCTGCATATGTCCCGCTGTCTCATACATGGCATATGTTGCCTTAATCCTTGTTAAAATCTCTGCCCACTCCGGTACCCCTGTATTCCAATGTTTTGCAATACTCGTTCTAACTATAGCTGAAGAAGGTGTTGATGTGAGTATTAAATTTGTCCATGTGTTCATTTAATAATGCTTGTGCAGCTGTGACTAATATTTACTCATTAAGAAGCTTACTCAACATTTCGGAGACTTTCTCCCAGATGACCTGTACCTTTGGACACTCCCACCACATATGTATATATGTTCCCCTTATCTGGCATCCTCTGTAGCAATGGTGGGGTCCCCCCCTGACTGAGTGTGCAGTTTGCAACGGTGTGAGATACCACCTAAATATTGATTTTATACTGTTCTCCCTAAGGTCTGCGCTAAGTAGGCCTCTGCCCGATTCATGAGTGAGTGTGTTCCAGTCTGCCATAGAAATATCTTTTCCTAGGCCCCTTTCCCATCGGGTCAATACAGCAGGTTTAGAATCATTCCTCGTGGACTGGATTTCTAAATACAGATGGGAAATGGTGTGTTTGGGTCTGTTTTGTGAGTTACAGAATCTTTCCAAGACAGTAGTGGTTCCCTGGCAAGTGGGTCCTATATATTTTCGTAAAACCGTCATTATTCGTATGTAAAGAAACCACTGGAGGGGTAATGGCTCTAGTTTGTCTCGCAGTTGAATATATGGAAGAAGGAGCCCATTCCGGGTGAAGTCTGCCACTCTGTACAAGCCCTTATTTTCCCATTTAGATGTAAGCTTTCTGTTTCTTTTTTGTTTTATGTTTTATGTAAGCACATACAACACATTTTAATTCAACTATTTTTTGATCTTATAGTTAGCCTTTGTTGAAATTTTTTTATAGTTATCCTTTGTTAAAGATTTTGTTTCATGCAAGCACAAAATAACATATTATAGTTATCCTTTGTTGAAGATTTTGTTTTGTGAAACCACAAATAATAAATTTTTTTCAATTATTTTTTGATATCATAGTTATCCTTTGTTGAAAATACAACAATTTTTTTGATAACGTAGTTATTCTTTGTTGAAGATTTTGTTACATGCGAGCACAAAAATAGTTATCCTTTGTTGAAGATTTTGTTTCATGCAAGCACAAATAACAAATTTTTAAATTATTTTCTATTTTATTATTTTATATATATCGGCAAATAAATTTGCAAACACACTTTGCACACATTTTTGCAAACATTTTGCAAATATTTTCATTTAACTTATGATCATTTGATATACAGCAAATATTTGAAATTACAATTAACCCTATAGCTTTCTTCTAGCGCACATATATACTATTTTCTATCCAAAAAACACTCTTTTTTTTCTGTTGTGAGAACAGGGAAGAAAATGTAGCAAGGGTTTCAACTAGCGCTACACTAAAACACGTGTATTTTTCTGTAGATTCTATCTCACACTAGTGTTGACTGCAAGTTGTAAAATGGAATTATTTTCCATAAGAGAAAAGAAAATGTATTTCACACAACTGATTTGGGAGAATTAATGACAGATTTAGAATTCACCCTAATTAAGGAATTAAAACAAAAAAAAAGAGCTATTATTTTTAGATAAATACACAACCACTAAAATTATTCCAAGAGGTCTCAGACTAGAGAGAAAAAATGCACTTTTCAACTTAATGAAGAGCATAGCAAAGAATGGTTTGAGACTTTAGAAACAGCTTCTTTAGGCCTTATTTAAAATATTAAGAAATCTAGAATTTTTAGTCTAGATATCTTTCAAAAGAAGATAGAGAATATAAAAGAAAAAATAGAAATTCATAAAGATACAAACATTTTCAAAACAAGACAGAAATCAATTACAGATAAACTCACATAGACTAATAAAGATTTACAAACAGTTAAATGGCGAAAACTGAATAGAGATCAACAAGACTATCAGGGGAATGTAATAAATACAGAAAATTGTAGAAATTTGGGAGGTAATAATGGGAATGAAAACAGAGATGGAAACAAACCACAAAATGCATATAAGAAACCAGAGTATAAAAAAACAGAATGGAGAAGGAATAATAATATTTCCTTCAATAATAGAAATAATCATTATAAAAATAGACACCTATTTGCCCCACGTAACAATCAAAGAAACACTGAATATAATTAAAAGACTCACGATTTTCATTATAGAAATACGGATTATTCCTACACAAATTATAACAAACCTAATTTTGATCACTACAATAGAGACACTCGTATTAATGGATTAAGAGTAAGAAAGTTTGATCACAATAGGGAAGAAGAGAGACATCACTATGTGAATTATGATACATAAGAATACAATTATGATACACAAGTATATCCAAATTATAGGAACTATGAAAATCAAGACAATTGAAGAGACACAAAATTAACTAAGACGCATAATTATAGCGATAGGTATGATGAACCTTACCAAAAGAGACATACCCCCAAGCAATATAAGAAAAAAGAGTGGACCATTCCACTCCAAAACAGGTTCCAGCCATTTGAAAAACAAAATGAAACAAGACTTGATACAACTGAAAATGAGAATATTAGACCTAGCACATCCTGGGATTTTTTATACAGGGGCACCCCGCTAGACCAAAGGAAGACAATAAGAAAAAGAGGCTTAGAGGAGCGAGAAGACAAAAAACAATTAAAAATGAAATGGAGATAAAGAGGACAGGTATTTTTAATTTGAGTAAAAAGAGTCTAACAGAGGATGAGGAAAGGGTATTACAATTAGGACTCTCTTTTGCCCCTACTGCCACAGTTAATAAGTTTGATACACACATTCACATAAAACAATTTGTTTGTAAACTTACTTTAAAATGTCATTTCATGAAAAACCCATTAGAAAGAACTATTGCAATAGAATCAAACACAAACCATGGAATACAATATACCATTTTAAAACCAAAATCAAAATTCTATCCCACTTACAGCAAAGGGAATAATATAGAAGTGTTTGAAAGACTAGTCTCGCAGGAAGTTTAAAAAAATGAACGTAGAGGATAAGAAAACTATTAAGTACAATGTGACAAAAAAAGAAAGATTAATGTTAAACAACTTGAAAAAAGATCGGAACATTACCATAAAACTGGCTGACAAAGGGGGCAGTATAGTTATTATGGATACTGACAAGTATGTAGAGGAAGCTAATCTCTTACTAAACGATACTGAAACTTATAGAAAATTAAAACTAAATTCGATTAATAAAATGAACAGTCAGCTACTTAATATGCTTACAAAAGCTAAAAACGGAGGGATAATTAATGAAAAAAAATACAATTTTATATACCAAAAATTTGCTAAAATGGCCAAATTCTATTTTTTATCCCAAGATACACAAAAATGCCACAAATTCCCCTGGAAGGCCCATCATATCCGGAATATCATCAGTTAGTTCCAACTTATCCAAATATATTGATAGACAATTACAAGGTTATGTACAGAATTTGCCCTCATATATTAAAGACACATCAGAAGTATTAAAGATAATACAAAATATAGAATGGAGTGAGGAATACATTTTGGCAACTAGTGATGTCAGCTCACACTACACCAGTATTATGCATGACAAAGGCATAGACGCAATAAAATGGTTCTTAAAAAGTAATAATGAGTTGCAAACAAGACATAATAGTTTCATTATAGAATGTATAGCATATATTCTAACAAACAATGTATTTGCATTCAATAAGAATTTATATTTACAGACAAGAGGGACAGCTATGGGCACAAGGTTTGCACCCAGCTATGCCAACCTTTTTATGGGTAAATGGGAACAACATTTTATCCAGGGAAATGGCTTGGGTGCAAACCTTGTGCTTTTCAAATGTTACATAGATGACATATTAATTATTTGGAAAGGAGATGAAAACAGCTAAGTACATTTTTTTAATGATATGAATACAAATGACATCAATCTAAAAATGACCTATACTATGAGTAAAGTAACAATAACCTTTTTAGATTTGGACATTTTTGTAGAAAAGGGAGAGTTGAATACTAAAAATCATTTTAAAGCGGTAGACGCAAATTATTATGTGCATGCCCAAAGTTGCCATCTGAACCGTTGGATTAAAATATTTTCCGAAAGGACAGTGTCTTAGAGTAAGACGTAATTGTACTAGATTTATAGACTATGATTCACAAATAAAAATCTTAGAGAATAGGTTCCTAGAAAAAGGTTACAGAGCTGATGAAGTTAAAACCTCTATATTGCAAGCTAGAGAAATTGAGAGGAAAGACATCTTGTTTAAGGAACAAATAAATAATAAAAAAAGTTATTTAGATGAGGATGCTGACACCTTAACGATCCCTTTCGTAACAAACTACAATTGCCAGTATAAATATGTAGAGAAGATTATTAAAAAATATTGGCATCTGATACAAACAGATCCTATTATAGGTAAAGTATTCAGTTCATTATCGATTTACACTATTGCGGTGGCTAATTTATGCACTGAATTAAATGTAAGACAGTGCATTATTTATAAACTTAATCTAGGTTGGCTCCATTTTTTTAATTAGCAAAAAGTGGGTGGGGAGCGCTCTAAAGGAGCTATGAGTTGGACTCATAGCTCCTTTAGAGCGCTCCCCACCCACTTTTTGCTTCTTGACTTTTGTATCTGATTTTGGGAGCATATCAGATTTGGGGAAGCAGTTGAGTCTGATATCAGTATCACCCCACACACCCTGAGTATCCATTTTTTTAATTAACATTAGCAAATGAATAATCATAGAAATAGGGAATTATTTACACTATATATATGCACACAAAGTCAGTGATTAATTCTAGCCCCTCCTTTTAATTTTTAGTTTTTCATAGGATCGATCATACATATTTCCTACATTGGTTTACTATCTTAATCCTAGAATTCTATCAGCCAATCGGAATGTAAGAGCAACAACAACAAAAAAGTAGGCACTTTAACAAGGGGTGTAAGAGTCCGGACGTAGTGTGCTAGCATACAGCTATCAGCTGTATACAAAGTTTATATGAACTTTTAACGTGAATTCCAAGTACACTCTTATATTTTAGAACATCTCACCTACTACTTGAATTAAGCTTAAAGAGTTAAAAGTACCACAATACTAAAGGGACACTTTTAAACTTTCTACAAAAAAGGATAAAATCCTAAATTGCTGGACTTTTTAATTAAAACCATTGTTATTCAGTTACTATTCCAACGATTTAACTGATACAGGTGGTTCTATTTTGCAAAAGGAGAATTCTGAAAAGGAGACTTTTCAAGCGCTTTGAGACTGATTGTATTTGCAATATTTTGTAATTTTATATAATTTATATTTTTTGTATTTTTGTATTTGATTGTATATAGTACAATCAAACTAAAGAAATGACCGGTCATATTATGTAAATTTTAAAGATAATTTTTATGAGCAATACAATCATAAGATTGTTATAAATATTTATTAAACTGTTTTTTGGTATTTCGATATCCTTTGTTGAAGATTTTGTTTTATGTTTTATGTAAGCACATACAACACATTTTAATTCAACAATTTTTTGATATTATAGTTAGACTTTGTTGAAAATTCTATTATTTTTAATAGTTATCCTTTGTTAAAGATTTTGTTTTATGAAACCACAAATAACACATTTTTTTCAATTATTTTTTTATATCATAGTTATCCTTTGTTGAAAATGCAACAATTTTTTGATAACATAGTTATTTTTTGTTGAAGATTTTGTTACATGCGAGCACAAAATAGTTATCCTTTGTTGAAGATTTTGTTTCATGCAAGCACAAATAACACATTTTTAAATTATTTTCTATTTTATTATTTTATAATGGCAAATAAAATTTGCAAACACACTTTGCACACATTTTTGCAAACATTTTGCAAATATTTTCATTTCACTTATGATCATTTGATATACAGCAAATATTTGAAATTACAATTAACCCTATAGCTTTCTTCTAGCGCACATATACACTATTTTCTATAAAAAAAAAATCACTCTTTTACGCTCACCAGACATTGCTGACGCGGATCTGAATACGATACCCTTATTTTTTCAAAAAAGCCATCAAAAACATGCGCGTCAAGTACGGTGCGAAGAGTATCGGACTGTTGTTAACTAGCAGTCATCAATGTCGCGGTTATTCGGGTTTTTCCCAACTATATTTATACCATTTCATTACTGCCCATGAACAAGCACAATTCTCTAAAGCAAATCTTTTATTTTTCAACTGTTAATGTCCAAGAAATAGCTACATTTATACCTCAACAAACAAAATATCATAGAAAGTTATTTTTTATATTTATTTGATATACAAAAAAATCTGTTATAGGATACTTTCACATAAATTAATGTGTATTTGTATTTCTAGAAGTCATGATATGCTTTTATCTAATTTTTTTTTATAAATTAATTTAGAATTATTAATGCTAGAATGTGTACATATATGTTTTGCACATACAGTATCTCATACATATATGTTTTGCACACACCCCTCACATTTTTGTAAATATTTTATTATATCTTTTCATGTGAAAACACTGAAGAAATTACACTATGCTACAATGTAAAGCAGTGAGTGTACAGCCTGTATGACAGTGTAAATTGACTGTCCCCTCAAAATAACTCAAAACACAGCCATTAATGTCTAAACCATTGGCAACTAAAGTGAGTATACCCCTAAGTGGAAATGTCCAAATTGGGCCCAATTAGCCATTTTTCCTCCCCGGTGTCATGTGACTCGTTAGTGTTACAAGGTCTCAGGTGTGAATGGGGAGCAGGTGTGTTAAATTTGGTGTTATCGCTCTCACAATCTCTCATACTGGTCACTCAAAGATCAACATGGCACCTCTTGGCAAAGAACTCTCTGAGGATCTGAAAAAAAGAATTGTTGCTCTACATAAAGATGGCCTAGGCTATAAGAAGATTGCCAAGACCCTGAAACTGAGCTGCAAGACCATGCAGCAGTTTCACAGGACAGGTTCAACTCAGAACAGGTCTCACCATAGTCGACCAAAGAAGTTGAGTGCACGTGCTCAGCGTCATATCCAGAGGTTGTTTTTTGGAAATAGACGTATGAGTGCTGCCAGCATTGCTGCAGAGGTTGAAGGGGTAGGGGGTCAGCCTGTCAGTGCTCAGACCATACGCCGCACACTGCATCAAATTGGTCTGCATGGCTGTCGTCCTAGAAGGAAGCCTCTTCTAAAGATGATGCACAAGAAAGCCTGCAAACAGTTTGTTGAAGACAAGCAGACTAAGGACAAGGATTACTGGAACTATGTCCTGTGGTCCGATGAGACCAAGATAAACTTATTTGGTTCAGATGGTGTCAAGCATGTGTGGCGGCATCCAGGGGAGGAGTACAAAGACAAGTGTGTCTTGCCTACAGTCAAGCATAGTGGTGGGAGTGTCATGGTCTGGGCCTGCATGAGTGCTGCCAGCACTGGGGATCTACAGTTCATTGAGGGAACCATGAATGCCAACATGTACTGTGACATACTGATGCACAGCATGATCCCCTCCCTTCAGAGACTGGGCCGCAGGGCAGTATTCCAACATGATAACGACCCCAAACACACCTCCAAGATGACCACTGCCTTGCTAAAGAAAATATTAACCAAAGTGTGATAAATCAGTTGCGCCTAAAAACAACAAATGCAAATAATAAATCTGATAAAAAAATATGTGCAAAAGAATATGTGCAATAAAACATATATAAGTGCATAAACACAATGATATGATGCCCACACGCTAGATTGTGTGAGGTGAAACTCACAAACAATGATATCAATCAAACCAAAAACCTGGTGTGTGAACACAAAAGTCCAAAGTTCAAATAATGAAGGTGTGGCGGCAAAAACTTCTTCCAAAAGTTGAAGGCAATTCAAACGAAGCAAATCTGTATAGAACACAAAAAAGAAGAAGGCGCCAACATAGTGTGAATCTGTATTGAAAGTTGTTCACTCCCCACACATAAATTGTACTTACAAGAAGTCAGGCACTTGAGAAGTGCTACAACGGCTTTCTGGAGCATTAACAGCTGTCCAGGTAGCTGCTCTCTCGTAGTAAAGATGTAATCCTTGGTGCTGCGTACGATCTGCAGGAATTTTGCAGCTTGACCCCTTTAGCCGGCTACTTTCTCTCGTAATATTCGTGATAGAAGAGAAGCCCAAACCAGGTGGGCTAGCAGCTATATTCGGATGCCAAGTATTGTAAAATTGTCACACATATAAAATATCACTCCAGCCGTGATAAAGATATAGTTAAAAACAAATGTTTATTTAGTAAACATGTATCACAACGCGTTTCCCGGTCTACCTTGACCGCTTCCTCAGGTGAATAAACTATATCTAAATTACACAGCTTATATTTGCTTAACTCGGCGTTCAAGCCGAAACAGAGCGCATGCGTGAAGGAGTATGCAGTGCCCAGAGTCAAAGGGGGTGTGTATCAACGCCTAAGTGATTGGTTGTCGACCGAAAAATCGGACCAACCAAAGGGAAATGTAGTGACATGCCTCTATAGTGTGTGTAAGGTTATACCAAATAATTTCATGATCTACAAGTCACTGCCGATAGCGTAATTCAATGACCACCCAGCTCGATACATTGTGTTCAGTGAAAGTATCAAATCGCTGATGTGTAATACGTATAAAAGGTAACAAAAGATACTTTTGGCGGCGATGCGATACAAAATTCTTATATGCGTACGTACAACCCCCAATCGGGATACTACTCCTTCATGCATTTACAAAAAGACGAAAGTGATACTGTACCATATACCAGATCAAAATGGCTAATATCACAATGAACTAAAATATACAGGATATAGAATATATATAAAATATATATAAAATGTATATATAAAATATACTAAAATATATATAAAATGTATATATAAAATATACTACCCCTATATACAGGATATAGAATATATATAAAATATACTACCCCTCATACATAAAATAAAAATACAAAGTGACTCTTGTATTCAGTAAATATAAAAAATACAAGAAAATATACATATTCATAAAAATAATAAAATAATATATACATAAAATATATTCAACGAGTTAGGTGTTCACATCTATGTACGGTTCTAATGAGCCAAGATGTCTCAACAACTATCCCTCCTAATATAGAGCTATCCAAATCAGATTCTCATATCGAAAACTCTAAGGGTGAAATGTTGTTACAATACCTAGACCCAGTAGAATGTTATTACAATACCTAGGCCAATTAGATGATAAATGATGATACTAAAGATTAGAAATAGCTACTAACTAATACATTATTGGACTACAACTTAATTAAATGCCGCCATGTCAAGATTCTCATTTAGACCATATGGATTCAAAGTTTTTAATTTCCAGATCCAATATGTCTCCCTTTGTCTTAAATCAATTAGTCTATTTCTGCCCCATTTAGAAGAGATTTGTTCAATAGGAAAAATACTATACAAATCTGTCTGCCCATCATGACAACAAACTCCATGTCTAGAGACACTATGTTTAATACAGGATTTTTTCACGTTTCTCATGTGTTCCCCCCATCTTTTTTTCAGGGGTCTAGAAGTTCTCCCTATGTACTGTAGGCCACATTTGCACTCCAGTAAGTATATTACGAAAGAGGAATCACATGAAAAACGAGTCTTTATCTCAAATTCTTCCTTTGTGGAAAAAGACCTGAACTTCAACTTTTCCCCCTTCGTAAATTCACATAACCCACAGTTAGCTCTGTTACATTTATAGAACCCTTTCTTATTCGACAACCAATTTTTCGTCTTATGTTCTATATTTTTTCCAAATTTCCTCATCACTATTTTACTAGGGGCAAGTTTATTTTTAAGTGAAGGTGCTCTTTTAAAAGTACATATAGGGTTTTCATCTAAAATGTTTCTTAATACCGGATCGTTCAATAGAATGTTCCAATGCTTGCGAACAATTCTCTTAATTTTATCGTGGTTTGAAGTATATTTAGTTATAAATCTCAGATTTTTATTTTTATTGATTTTGTTCTTATTAGTGCCTATTTCATCTAACTTGTTGCACTCTAAATTCTCCTTCTCTTTTGGAGTTTTAAAAAATTCAGATCTATCTTTATTTCTAGCCTTCAAAAAACTCTCCTCTACTAGATCCCTAGGATAATTTCTTTCAAAGAATCTACTTTTTAGGATTCCTGCTTGTTCGTCATAAAGAGTTAAATTTGTACAGTTTCTACGGATTCTAGAGAACTGATTGTATGGAATATTTCTCTTCCATGCCTTATAATGATTGCTTTTATAATTCAAGTAACTATTTGTATCCACTGTTTTAAAGTGGGTTTTGGTCAAAATATGACCTACTTGGTCCCAATATAGTACCAAGTCCAAAAATTCAATATGATCTGTATTAATATTATGAGTGAACTTAAGTCCCATATTATTTTCATTAAGTGATTTAATAAAGTCTAAGGCATTATCCTCTGAACCTTCCCAAATAAAAATAAGGTTATCTATAAAACGGCCATAGAACACCAGACTTGCCCCCAGGGGGGAGTTGTATATGTATCTTTCTTCAAATACCCCCATAAATAAATTTGCAAAACTGGGGGCAAATCTGGTGCCCATGGCCGTTCCCTTAATCTGTAAAAAAAATTGTTCCTGATAAACAAAATAATTATGTTTCAACACAAATGAGATTGCTTCTAACAAAAATAGTCTCTGTTTGGTAGGTAAAAATTGATCTCTCTTCAAAAAAACATCTATAGCATCTATGCCCAGATGGTGCTCTATGTTTGAATAAAGAGCTGTCACATCACAAGTGAACCAAATGAGCTTGCGCTCAGCCTTTTCTATTTTCGATAACTTGGCTATTAGGTCCGGGGTATCTTTGATATATGATGGAAGCCCCTTCACTATTTTTTTTATAAAAAGTGATCAATATATTCAGATAAGTTGCAAGTCAGACTCCCTATGCCCGAAATAATGGGCCTACCAGGTGGATTATTGGTACATTTATGTATTTTCGGGAGGTGATAATAATATGCTAGATTTGGTGACATAGGGACCAGATATTCTTTCTCCTTTTTGGTTAAGATCCCCTCTAGAAAACCTTTGTCTACCATTTTAATTAAATGGGTGGTATATGTTTTCGTAGGATTATATGTAAGTTTTTTATAATAATTTTGATCTAAAAGGATCCTATTTGCTTCCTGTAAATAATCTGACATATTTTGCAGAACAACCCCTCCTCCTTTATCAGCCTGCCGGATCACCAAGTTGTCATTCTTGGCTAATCTTGACAAAGCTTTAATCTCATATAGATTAAGATTGGGGTTCCCCACCTTCTTCTCTAGTGCACCAAACTCCTCTAGAACAAGATTTTGAAATAGAGAAATATATGGACTGGTAACTGGCGGGTTAAAATTAGATCTTAACATTAAATTGGAATGAATATAGTCGTCAAATAAAGCATTACATAACTCTTCTGGTTCATGATATACTATACTATCAGTTGGTCTTTCTGGCATATCATCAGTAATGATAGCAGATTGTGTTATACTGTTAATTTTCTTATCACAAAAATACTTTTGCATAGACAGTTTTCTTACAAACCGATTAAGATCCACAAACAGTTCGAACAAATTATGTTCGTTAGAAGGACAAAAAGAGAGGCCCCTATTTAATACGCAGATTTCTTCATTTGTTAGGTTGTGACTCGAGAGATTGAAGATACCTTCTTTCATTCTCTCAAGTCTCTTCTTTTTGGCAGATTTACCTCTGCCTCTCCTGCCACGCTTGCGTATGATCTTTTTTGTGGTGTAAAAGTTCTTACATTTTCCACCCTTGACTCTGGGCACTGCATACTCCTTCACGCATGCGCTCTGTTTCGGCTTGAACGCCGAGTTAAGCAAATATAAGCTGTGTAATTTAGATATAGTTTATTCACCTGAGGAAGCGGTCAAGGTAGACCGGGAAACGCGTTGTGATACATGTTTACTAAATAAACATTTGTTTTTAACTATATCTTTATCACGGCTGGAGTGATATTTTATATGTGTGACAATTTTACAATACTTGGCATCCGAATATAGCTGCTAGCCCACCTGGTTTGGGCTTCTCTCCTATCATGAATATTACGAGAGAAAGTAGCCGGCTAAAGGGGTCAAGCTGCAAAATTCCTGCAGATCGTACGCAGCACCAAGGATTACATCTTTACTACGAGAGAGCAGCTACCTGGACAGCTGTTAATGCTCCAGAAAGCCGTTGTAGCACTTCTCAAGTGCCTGACTTCTTGTAAGTACAATTTATGTGTGGGGAGTGAACAACTTTCAATACAGATTCACACTATGTTGGCGCCTTCTTCTTTTTTGTGTTCTATACAGATTTGCCTTGCTAAAGAAGCTGATGGTAAAGGTGATAGACTGGCCAAGCATGTCTCCAGACCTAAACCATATTGAGCCTCTGTGGGGCATCCTCAAACGGAGCGCAAGGTCTCTAACATCCACCAGCTCTGTGATGTCGTCATGGAGGAGTGGAAGAGGACACCAGTGGCAACCTGTGAAGCTCTGGTGAACTCCATGCCCAAGAGGGTTAAGGCAGTGCTGGAAAATAATGGTGGCCACACAAAATATTGACACTTTGGGCCCAATTTGGACATTTCCACTTAGGGGTGTACTCACTTTTGTTGCCAACGGTTTAGACAATAATGGCTGTGTGTTGAGTTATTTTGAGGGGACAGCAAATTTACACTGTTATACAGGCTTTACATTTACTACTTTACATTGTAGCAAAGTGTAATTTCTTCAGTGTTGTCACATAAAAAGATATAATAAAATATTTACAAAAATATGAGGGATGTACCCACTTTTGTGAGATACTGTACATATATATGTGTGTGTGTGTTACGTCAGAAATCTTTAGCAAACATACAGGGAGTGCAGAATTATTAGGCAAATTAGTATTTTGACCACATCATCCTCTTTATGCATGTTGTCTTACTCCAAGCTGTATAGGCTCGAAAGTCTACTACCAATTAAGCATATTAGGTGATGTGCATCTCTGTAATGAGAAGGGGTGTGGTCTAATGACATCAACACCCTATATCAAGTGTGCATAATTATTAGGCAACTTCCTTTCCTTTGGCAAAATGGGTCAAAAGAAGGACTTGACAGGCTCAGAAAAGTAAAAAATAGTGAGATATCTTGCAGAGGGATGCAGCACTCTTAAAATTGCAAAGCTTTTGAAGCGTGATCATCGAACAATCAAGCGTTTCATTCAAAATAGTCAACAGGGTCGCAAGAAGCGTGTGGAAAAACCAAGGCGCAAAATAACTGCCCATGAACTGAGAAAAGTCAAGCGTGCAGCTGCCAAGATGCCACTTGCCACCAGTTTGGCCATATTTCAGAGCTGCAACATCACTGGAGTGCCCAAAAGCACAAGGTGTGCAATACTCAGAGACATGGCCAAGGTAAGAAAGGCTGAAAGACGACCACCACTGAACAAGACACACAAGCTGAAACGTCAAGACTGGGCCAAGAAATATCTCAAGACTGATTTTTCTAAGGTTTTATGGACTGATGAAATGAGAGTGAGTCTTGATGGACCAGATGGATGGGCCTGTGGCTGGATTGGTAAAGGGCACAGAGCTCTAGTCCGACTCAGACGCCAGCAAGGTGGAGTACTGGTTTGGGCTGGTATCATCAAAGATGAGCTTGTGGGGCCTTTTCGGGTTGAGGATGGAGTCAAGCTCAACTCCCAGTCCTACTGCCAGTTTCTGGAAGACACCTTCTTCAAGCAGTGGTACAGAAAGAAGTCTGCATCCTTCAAGAAAAACATGATTTTCATGCAGGACAATGCTCCATCACACGCGTCCAAGTACTCCACAGCGTGGCTGGCAAGAAAGAGTATAAAAGAAGAAAATCTAATGACATGGCCTCCTTGTTCACCTGATCTGAACCCCATTGAGAACCTGTGGTCCATCATCAAATGTGAGATTTACAAGGAGGGAAAACAGTACACCTCTCCGAACAGTGTCTGGGAGGCTGTGGTTGCTGCTGCACGCAATGTTGATGGTGAACAGATCAAAACACTGACAGAATCCATGGATGGCAGGCTTTTGAGTGTACTTGCAAAGAAAGGTGGCTATATTGGTCACTGATTTGTTTTTGTTTTGTTTTTGAATGTCAGAAATGTATATTTGTGAATGTTGAAATGTTATATTGGTTTCACTGGTAAAAATAAATAATTGAAATGGGTATATATTTGTTTTTTGTTAAGTTGCCTAATAATTATGCACAGTAATAGTCACCTGCACACACAGATATCCCCCTAAAATAGCTATAACTAAAAACAAACTAAAAACTACTTCCAAAACTATTCAGCTTTGATATTAATGAGTTTTTTGGGTTCATTGAGAACATGGTTGTTGTTCAATAATAAAATTAATCCTCAAAAATACAACTTGCCTAATAATTCTGCACTCCCTGTATGTACAATGTCCCTAAATTCCTTTTTTTGTTCTAAACAATGTTGTCTTTCATATCTCTGTGTTTATTTATACCACTATATGTATGTCATGTAAATTTATTATTATTATGAGCAGGAATAATTGCAAATATATCATGTAATCAGGGTATCATATGTATTTTTTTGCAATCAATGGATATTTTAAGAGCTGGGTTTTCTCTCTGTACCTGTGTAACCCCTCCTGATTGCTATCTAGTTTTAAAAAACACCCCTTCACAGGTGTTATAAAATGGGCTGGCATATAAGATGGCATTTCTTTCTGAAAAAGAAATTCAAGAGAAGGAAGAAATACACTGAAAATAGCATGACAGTAAAGAGGTGATTTAAATTTCTGCTGTATCTGAATCATGAGCTATCAGATTTAGATTATATTGAATCAAACATCAATGCAAATTTTAAAATCCTTGTCTAAAATATTACACTGTGTCAGCATCAATGTTTATCTTTAATTCTAAATTCACATATACATACTTTCAAAGTATAATACACAATGTAACAAATGGCATTTACAAGTTCTGATGAGTGATCAATGACACAAGTATCGAGCATTTTGATTTGTTAGTAATAGTTTAAAATGTATATTTGAATCAGATTGGCTGATATCATAAATCATGTGATTATGCATAATCCAATCAAAAGTGGTTGAAAAATGCACTAGTTTGTAGGTTGTTTAGGAGTTTGCGTCATAATTGGTGTGAAAAGTGTTGCGTCAAAATTGGTGCGAAGTGGAGAGTGGGACTTGTATTACATGGCTTAAACATGGTGCACATAGATTTTTCACAAAAAGTAAAAAGGAAGTTAGCTATATTATGTTGTGTATTTATTTCATTTTTATCTCTATATCTATTAGTGCCACAAGTTTGGGGCAAAACTTTTCAACAAATTTGAACAAATAATATTGTCCCCTTGCTTTGTAATGAGAGACACATTTGTACCATAATCCATAAGTAGTAATGTATTTTTCATTTTTATCCCGGCTATATCTACTAGTGCACAAAATGTGGAGCAATAATATTGTTTGATTTAGAAAGGGTATACAATTTTAATAGAGTTTCTAATTTACTTTTATTATGTAATATACTTCAATCTCTTGCAGCATCGAACATAAGCTTTCTGTGTTTTCCAACTCCCATTGAGTTCTATGGCATCCGCGACCACAAGGGTGGCAGATTGAAAACTAGGTACGCTGCATCGGAATAGACGTGTTAAATGTTTGATAAATTGGGAAAAGTGTGAAATAGAGTTGAATCTAAATTTGAAACACCTGTAATGACACAAGCATCGATCCGCGTCAGATTGAGATCGAGGGATCGTATTTTACGTCACAAATTTCAACATTTGCCGATCTTGCGACAAATGCGACACGGAATTCAATTGTATTTTCAGTTGAAGTTTTGATAAATTGACCCCATGGTCTCTGACCCAGTGCATCTTTTAAACCAAAGAAATTTTGAAGAGACTGAAAATGTCTCTAATGTAAACCAAGTGTGTGACTGGTAGGCTAAATCTTCAGCCATGTTTTTTTGTGTATGTTCCTATGTTGTTTTCAGCTATGTTGTGTACAGATATACAACGTGAATTATTTTTCACTGTAAATTATGTTTTTCAAAATTGAATTTAAAACATTTACATTTTTTATCTGATCTTTCAGACACACACATTTGGAATTTTTAGCACACGCTTTATTCACATGTTAAATGGACAGTCTAGGCCAAAATAAACTTTCATGATTCAGATAGAGCATGTAATTTTAAACAATTTTCCAATTTACCTTTATCACCAAATTTGCTCTTGGTATTCTTAGTTGAAAGCTTAACCTAGGAGGTTCATATGCTAATTTCTTAGACCTAGAAGGCCACCTATTTTCAGAATGCATTTTAACAGTTTTTCACCACTAGAGGGTGTTAGTTCATGTATTTCATATAGATAACACTGTCCTTGTGCACGTGAAGTTATCTGGGAGCAGGCACTGATTGGCTAAACTGCAAGTCTGTCAAAAGAGCTGAAATAAAAGGGCAGTTTGCAGAGGCTTAGATACAAGATAATCACAGAGGTTAAAAGTATATTATTATAACTGTGTTGGTTATGCAAAACTGGGGAATGGGTAATAAAGGGATTATCTATCTTTAAAAACAATAAAAATTCTGGTGTAGACTGTCACTTTAATAAATTACAAAAAATATTTTAAATCACACTTCTAAAATATGTAATTTATACACAAATTAAATGCAACAATCTTAATAATTTTAATGATTGCAGTGTTTGGGGCTTTAAATATATTAATTATAACATTACTCAAGATTATATGAAATTATTAATTGCACAAATGTCAGGACCTTTGAATAAACTAGAATTGCATAATTAACAAAAGCATTGTAAAAAACAAAAAAAAAACAAAAAAAACAAACAAAAAAAACAAAGCAATAGCACAAATTTCCTCCATTTCCCTGAATTATCCTCCATTTCAGCACTGTCAACTCTTACATATGCTCAATAGGAGCTGCTGCCTTTAGAAAGTGTGCATAGAAAAGATGGTTCACAATTTGATAGTCTTTAGATACTAGAGACAAGGAACAGCCTTAAGCTTTGAAGAACACACCCAGTAAGGTTAAGGGCAGGAACAAACAAGATCCCAGAATATTAATCTTTACTGGACAGGAATTCAAAAAGAATAACAGGTACTGCCAAATAGTGGGTATAGTTTCAGGTAATAGGTGTTGTCAAGTAGCAGGTAACAGATGCTGCCAGGTAGCGGGAAATAGGTTCAGGTAGGGCCACAGATACAGGTCAGGCCACCAGTAAAGAAAGATCTTCAGTGCTTGTAACGATTGAGGAACTGGTACAGGTCAGAGATAAAAATGCAGGAACCGGTACAGGCCACAGACAATGCCCCAGAAACTGGTTAGATGAATGGTACAGGCACAAGTACAGGTGCAGGCTAAGATATAGGTTAAGGTACAGGCTCAGGTACAGTTGCAGGTTGAGATACAGGCTCAGGTATAGGTACAAACACAGGTGAAGGCTACAATACAGGCTCAGGTACAGGTGCAGGCTGAGATACAGGTACAGGTGCAGGCTGAGATACAGTTTCAGGCACAGGTACAGTTGTAGGCTGAGATACAGTCTCAGGTATAGGTACAAACACAGGTGAAGGCTACAATACAGGCTCAGGTACAGGTGCAGGCTGAGATACAGGTTCAGGCACAGGCTCAGGTACAGGTGCAGGCTGAGATACAGGTTCAGGCACAGGTACAGTTGCAGGCTCTGATACAGGCTCAGGTATAGGTACAAACACAGGTGAAGGCTCCAATACAGACTCAGGTACAGGTACATGCTGAAATACAGGTTCAGATACAGGCTCAGGTACAGGTGCAGGCTGAGATACAGGTTCAGGCACAGGTACAGTTGCAGGCTCTGATACAGGCTCAGGTAGAGGTACAAACACAGGTGAAAGCTACATTACAGACTCAGGTACAGGTACAGGCTGAGATGCAGGTTCAGGTAAAGGTGCATGCTCTGATACAGGCTCAGGTATAGGTACAGGCACAGGTGAAGGCTACAATACAGATTCAGGTACAGGTGCAGGCTGAGATACAGGTTCAGGCACAGGTAAAGTTGCAGGCTCTGATACAGGCTCAGGTAGAGGTACAAACACAGGTGAAGGCTACAATACAGACTCAGGTACAGGTGCAGGCTGAGATACAGGTTCAGGTAAAGGTGCAGGCTCTGGTACAGGCTCAGGTATAGGTACAGGCACAGGTGAAGGCTACAATACAGACTCAGGTACAGGTGCAGGCTGAGATACAGGTTCAGGTACAGTTGCAGGCTCTGATACAAGCTCAGGTATAGGTACAAACACAAGTGAAGGCTCCAATACTGACTCAGGTACAGGATGCAGGCTGAGATACAGGTTCAGGCACAGTTGCAGGCTCTGATACAGGCTCAGGTATAGGTACAGACACAGGTGAAGGCTACAATAAAGACTCAGGGACAGGTAAAGACTGTGATACATGCTCAGGTGTAAGTACAGATAAATGCTGAAATACAGACTGTGATACCAGCTCAGGTACAGGCACTGGTTGTGATACAGGCACAGTTACAAGTACAAGTGCTGGCTGTGATACAGGCTCATGTACAGGTAGAGTTACACACTTAGGTACAGGTGCAGGCTAAGCTACACACTCAGATATAGGTGCAGCCGACAAGCCTCAAGATACAAGAGGTTACAGACCTCAAGATGCAAAGACAGGTGGCAGGACTCAGGATTGAAGGACAAGCTGCGACTTCAGGTACAGGTTCAGGGGCCTATTTATGATGCTGTGAGCGTACATGATCCGATATAGCGGATCATGTCCGCTGCACATCGATAAATGCCGACAGCATATGCTCTCAGCATTTATCATTGCACCAGCAGTTCTTGTACAGGTCAGAGATAAAAATGCAGGAATGGGTACAGGTCACAGACAATGCCCAGAAATTGGTGAGGTGAATAGTACAGCCACATTTAAATGCACAGGTACAGGGGCAGGCTGAGATACAGGTTCAGGTACAGTCTCAGGTACAGTTGCAGGCTGAGATACAGGCTCAGGTATAGGTACAAACACAGGTGAAGGCTACAATACAGGCTCAGGTACAGTTGCAGGCTCTGATGCAGGCTCAGGTATAGGTACAAACACAGGCGAAGGCTACAATACAGACCCGGGTACGGGTGCAGGCTGAGATACAAGTTCAGGTAAAGGTGCAGGCTCTGATACAGGCTCAGGTATAGGTACAAACACAGGTGAAGGCTACAATACAGACCCGGGTACAGGTGCAGGCTGAGATACAGGTTCAGGTAAAGGTGCACGCTCTGATACAGGCTCAGGTATAGGTACAAATACAGGTGAACTGCTGGTGCAATACCGCACATGGGACGTCAATCAACCCGATCGTATTCAATCGGGTTGATTTCTGGCGATTTCTGTCCACCGCCTCAGAGCAGGTGGACAGGTTATGGAGCAGCGGTATTTAGACACAGAGCTTGATAAATATGCCCCTTGGGTATAATCAGGTTCAGGTACAGGTGCATGCTCGGGTGCAGGTTGAGGTAAACATTCAGGTAGAGGTACAGGGGCAGGCTGAGGTACAGGTTGCAAGCCTCATCATACAAGGACAGGTTACAGGCCTCAGGATACAAAGACAGTTAGACTGTGGAAACCTTAATGGTAGAGCCCTGGGTGGGGTAGTATGTATAAATCATAACCTAGACAGTTATGAGTTGTATTTGCTGCAGGGTTTGCAGGGAGTAACATGAGTAGTACTGTCCGTGGCTCAATACATTTTCCTCTCTGCACACCCTGCAGCATGTCTAACTGTACAAATTACCATGGCTGCGGTGGCAACCCTAACAGGGCCGACAATTTATGTATGAGATGATTTCCCATTCCCTGTTACTTGTCCCTGACTACTATCTCAGCATGAATATCCCTCTATTTGCTGAGAAATAGGCTACAGTTAAAAGAATTAAAATTATAGGTATCTGACAAGTATCTAGCACTAAAATCAATTAAAATACATTGCCCCAATTCCTAACCCTTAACAAATTCTTAACTCTAATCCTAACTCTATTCCTCAACCCAGTAACTAACCTCAATATACCTCCCTGACCTACTGATCATTATTGCAACAGGATCCTATGTGTGGTGAGATCTTAGGCCCAATATTATTTTCAGTGATTTTGTAAATGCTTATTTCCCATTCAAACTGTACAAATGGGTTAATTTAAATAAACTCTACTGTATACGAGGCGTGAAAAGGCCATTGTATATGTCAGTTTGGTTGGAATCCCAGTTTTGATCCATATAACAAGTACTTAGAAACCAAACACAATTTTTTGAAAACTTTTCTATTGAAAACTCATTATTGGCTGTGGGAATTTTAGTGGACAAATTAATTTTACATTGTAATTACCCAAAAAAACACTTTCCATATCAGCCAAAACCGAAACCTCATTATTAGGAGCCGATTTCAGAACGATTGTCATCAAGGCCCAAAAAGTTTTAGTTCTCAGTAATTTCAGATTTGCAGAATCATTAAATGGGCAATTTTTATTAGGCATGGTTCAGCTAATCGGATTGAACTTGAATCTGATTGGCTGATTCAATCAGCCAATCAGATTTTTCTACCTTAATTCCGATTGGCTGATAGAATCCTATCAGCCAATCGGAATTCGACGGACGCCATCTTGGATGACATCATTTAAAGGTACCTCATTCCTAGTTCAGTCTTCGTGCAGGATGGATGCTCCGTGGCGGAGGAGCGAAGAAAGAAGATTGAAGATGCCGCTTTGCTTGAAGACATCGCCCGAATGGAAGAAGACTTCACTGCCGCTTGATTGAAGACATCGCCGGATGGAAGAAGACTTCACTGCCGCTTGATTGGACATCGCCCGGATCGGATGAAGAGTTCTGCCTGGCTGGGTGAAGACAAGGTAGGGAGATCTTCAGGGGGGTAGTGTTAGGTTTTTTTAAGGGGGGTTTGGGTGGGTTTAGAATAGGGGTATGTGGGTGGTGGGCTGTAATGTTGGGGGGTGGTATTGTTTTTTTTTTTACAGGCAAAAGAGCTGTTTTATTTGGGGCATGCCCCGCAAAAGGCACTTTTAAGGGCTGGTAAGGTAAAAGAACTGTGAACTTTTTAAATTTAGAATAGGGTAGGGATTTTTTTTTATTTTGGGGGGCTTTATTATTTTATTAGGGGCTTAGAATAGGTGTAATTAGCTTAAAAATCTTGTAATATTTTTTTTATTTTTTGTAATTTAGTGTTTTTTTTTTTTGTAATTTAGTTTAGATTATTTAATTGTATTTTAGTTTAGATATTTGTAGTTTATTTAATTTATTGATAGTGTAGGTGTATTTGTAACTTAGGTTAGGATTTATTTTACAGGTAAATTGGTAATTATTTTAACTAGGTAGCTATTAAATAGTTAATAACTATTTAATAGCTATTGTACCTAGTTAAAATAAATACCATGTTACCTGTAAAATAAATATAAACCCTAAAAAATTATTAATTACATTGTAGCTATGTTATATAATAAAGATAGGGATAGTGGTAATGGAAGCTGTATTTAATGATTAATGATACCACAATTTAACCAATAAAAGTAGTCACCCAAATTGGGGACAATAATACTAATATCTGATATAATGAAGTATAGACTAGTAATACCAGGGGAGGGTGCTCACTGTTCAAGTAAATGTAGAAAAAATAGGAGACAAGCGAACAGAAAGTAGAGCACTCACAAAGGGAGACTAGTATAAGTGGCTATTCAGTGGGTATATAATATTAAAACTTAACATTTATTATTAAAAAAAATGATAAAAAACTACTATATAAGTAGTGATTAATACTTAGATTAAAACACAAACAAATAATAAACGGCTGTATATCCACAATGACCCCAGAATATATACCATAGAAACTCAGAATAGAGTAGGAGGGATTTTTAGGCAGATATACACCAAAAAATGGTTCACGGATTGCACCAAAATCTATCTAAAAAAGAGGATTGACCTCAAACAAAATTATACTATCTAGTGCAATACTGGACCGGTGTAGGTCTGTCCAAAATATTCCCTATGACAAAATTAGTATAGTGACTAAGAGGGGAAGTGTAGGTAGAAAGATTCACATAGTCCATACATTCAGCATATTACACAGACCCATTTGTATAGGCAAGAGTGAAGTGTTCACAAACACAAATTAAACCAAAAATACGATCAATGAAAGGTAATATGATTCTATAGATATGTTATAATAAACACATTGACTAGTGAAATGTGACTTGCATAGTTACACTTAGTGGTTGATACAGCCGTAGGAAGAGTGCCTGATGTACATTTCGCCTGGCTTGGCTTTCTCAAAGGCTAACCGGACTGACTGTAGCCACATAGCATATATAGGGCAAGTAGCCAATCAAATCATGTAGATAGTTCACGCCTCCATGTGAACCAATAGAGAGTGTCCTCCCATAATTGGTCAGTTAATGTCACATGACCAGGAACAGAGACAAATTACAGTTTATAGGGGGAGCGGCTGTGGGTCTTACAACAAAACAAAACAAGTGTCAAAGCAATTGTCAAAAAAGGATTGTCAAAAAAGGATTGTCAAAAATGGAAAGCGGAGCATATATGCTCTCTAGTGTTATGTATATTCATGGTTGACATCAGACATTGTAAACATAGTAATAGGAATGAGATTCTATTTCAGTCACAAACGGAGCATTTTATAATCTCAAATGATTATGATTCTATGGGGATTCAATTTCAGTCACAAGCGGATAATTTAGTTCTAACTAATGATGATATTTTGCTTTTCAACAAAGGATAATCTATTGAACGATTAAAAATGACAAATCACTTATATCACCTTGTTAATATATATATATATATATATATTCTCTATCAACTAATTTATATTAATATTTGTGAATTGAATGATATGTTGAATTTACCATCATTCTAACTAATGATGATATTTTGCTCTTCAACAAAGGATAATCTATTGAACGATTAAAAATGGCAAATCACTTATATCACCTTGTTAATATATATATATATATTTTTTTTATTTCTAATGATTTGAATAGTGACATGATGTGAAGAGTATAATCATTTGAGATTAAAAAATTATCCGCTTGTGACTGAAATTGAATCCCCATAGAATCATAATTATTTGAGATTATAAAATGCTCCGTTTGTGACTGAAATAGAATCTCATTCCTATTACTATGTTTACAATGTCTGATGTCAACCATGAATATACATAACACTAGAGAGCATATATGCTCCGCTTTCCGTTTTTGACAATCCTTTTTTGACAATTGCTTTGACACTTGTTTTGTTTTGTTGTAAGACCCACAGCCGCTCCCCCTATAAACTGTAATTTGTCTCTGTTCCTGGTCATGTGACATTAACTGACCAATTATGGGAGGACACTCTCTATTGGTTCACACGGAGGTGTGAACTATCTACACAATTTGATTGGCTACTTGCCCTATATATGCTATGTGACTACAGTCAGTCCGGTTAGCCTTTGAGAAAACCAAGCCAGGCGAAATGTACATCAGGCACTCTTCCTACGGCTGTATCAACCACTAAGTGTAACTATGCGAGTCACATTTCACTAGTCAATGTGTTTATTATAACATATCTATAGAATCATATTACCTTTCATTGATCGTATTTTTGGTTTAATTTGTGTTTGTGAACACTTCACTCTTGCCTATACAAATGGGTCTGTGTAATATGCTGAATGTATGGACTATGTGAATCTTTCTACCTACACTTCCCCTCTTAGTCACTATACTAATTTTGTCATAGGGAATATTTTGGACAGACCTACACCGGTCCGCACTAGATAGTATAATTTTGTTTGAGGTCAATCCTCTTTTTTAGATAGATTTTGGTGCAATCCGTGAACCATTTTTTGGTGTATATCTGCCTAAAAATCCCTCCTACTCTATTCTGAGTTTCTATGGTATATATTCTGGGGTCATTGTGGATATACAGCCGTTTATTATTTGTTTGTGTTTTAATCTAGGTATTAATCACTACTTATATAGTAGTTTTTTATCATTTTTTTTTTGAATAATAAATGTTAAGTTTTAATATTATATACCCACTGAATAGCCACTTATACTAGTCTCCCTTTGTGAGTGCTCTACTTTCTGTTTGCTTGTCTCCTTTTTTTTTTTACATTGTAGCTATCTTAGGGTTTATTTTATAGGTAAGTATTTAGATTTAAATAGGAATATTTTAATTAATAATATTAATATTAATTAGATCTATTTTAATAAGAATTTAGTTAGGGATGTTAGAGTTAGATAGGGTTATTATACGTAATATATATATAATATAATAACAATATTAACTATATTAACCCTAATATAATTAGGGTTAATATAGGCCTAGATTTGGAGTTTGGCGTTAGCCGTGAAAACCAGCGTTAGAGGCTCCTAACGCTGGTTTTAGGCTACCTCCGGTATTTGGAGTCACTCAAAAAAGGGTCTAACGCTCACTTTTCAGCCGCGACTTTTCCATACCGCAGATCCCCTTACGTCAATTGCGTATCCTATCTTTTCAATGGGATCTTTCTAACTCCGGTATTTAGAGTCGTGTTTGAAGTGAGCGTTAGACATCTAACGACAAAACTCCAGCCGCAGGAAAAAAGTCAGTAGTTAAGAGCTTTCTGGGCTAACGCCGGTTTATAAAGCTCTTAACTACTGTGCTCTAAAGTACACTAACACCCATAAACTACCTATGTACCCCTAAACCGAGGTCCCCCCACATCGCCGACACTCGAATAAATTTTTTTAACCCCTAATCTGCCGACCGCCACCTACGTTATCCTTATGTACCCCTAATCTGCTGCCCCTAACACCACCGACCCCTATATTATATTTATTAACCCCTAATCTGCCCCCCACAACGTCGCAGCCAGCTACCTACAATAATTAACCCCTAATCTGCCGACCGCAAAGCGCCGCCACCTACGTTATCCTTATGTACCCCTAATCTGCTGCCCCTAACACCGCCGACCCCTATATTATATTTATTAACCCCTAATCTGCCCCCCACAACGTCGCCTCCACCTGCCTACACTTATTAACCCCTAATCTGCCGACCGGACGTCACTGCTATTCTAATAAATGTATTAACCCCTAAAGCTAAGTCTAACCCTAACACTAACACCCCCATAAGTTAAATATAATTTTAATCTAACGAAATTAATTAACTCTTATTAAATAAATTATTCATATTTAAAGATAAATACTTACCTGTAAAATAAATCCTAATATAGCTACAATATAAATTAGAATTATATTATAGCTATTTTAGGATTAATATTTATTTTACAGGTAACTTTGTATTTATTTTAACCAGGTACAATAGCTATTAAATAGTTAAGAAATATTTAATAGCTAAAATAGTTAAAATAATTACAAATTTACCTGTAAAAGAAATCCTAACCTAAGTTACAATTAAACCTAACACTACACTATCAATAAATTAATTAAATAAACTACCTACAATTACCTACAATTAACCTAACACTACACTATCAATAAATTAATTAAATACAATTCCTACAAATAACAACAATTAAATAAACTAGCTAAAGTACAAAAAATAAAAAAGAACTAAGTTACAAAAAATAAAAAAATATTTACAAACATAAGAAAAATATTACAACAATTTTAAACTAATTACACCTACTCTAAGCCCCCTAATAAAATAACAAAGCCCCCCAAAATAAAAAAATGCCCTACCCTATTCTAAATAACTAAAGTTCAAAGCTCTTTTACCTTACCAGCCCTGAACAGGGCCCTTTGCGGGGCATGCCCCAAGAAGTTCAGCTCTTTTGCCTGTAAAAAAAAACATACAATACCCAAGCCCCCCAACATTACAACCCACCACCCACATACCCCTAATCTAACCCAAACCCCCCTTAAATAAACCTAACACTAAGCCCCTGAAGATCTTCCTACCTTGTCTTCACCTCACCGGGTTCAACGATCTGTCCAGAAGAGCTCCTCCGATGTCCTGATCCAAGCCCAAGCCGGGGGCTGAAGAGGTCCATGATCCGGCTGAAGTCTTCATCCAAGCGGGAGCTGAAGAGGTCCATGATCCGGATGAAGTCTTCATCCAAGCGGGAGCTGAAGAGCTCCATGATCCGGATGAAGTCTTCTATCAACGGCATCTTCAATCTTCTTTCTTCCGGATCCATCTTGCAGACCTCCGACGTGGAACATCCTCTTCTCCCGACGCCTACTAGCCAAATGACGGTTCCTTTAAGGGACGTCATCCAAGATGGCGTCCCTCGAATTCCGATTGGCTATCAGCCAATCGGAATTAAGGTAGGAATATTCTGATTGGCTGATGGAATCAGCCAATCAGAATCAAGTTCAATCCGATTGGCTGATCCAATCAGCCAATCAGATTGAGCTCGCATTCTATTGGCTGTTCCGATCAGCCAATAGAATGCGAGCTCAATCTGATTGGCTGATCGGATTGAACTTGATTCTGATTGGCTGATTCCATCAGCCAATCAGAATATTCCTACCTTAATTCCGATTGGCTTATAGAATCCTATCAGCCAATCGGAAATCGAGGGACGCCATCTTGGATGACGTCCCTTAAAGGAACCGTCATTCGGCTAGTAGGCGTCGGGAGAAGAGGATGTTCCGCGTCGGAGGTCTGCAAGATGGATCCGGAAGAAAGAAGATTGAAGATGCCGTTGATAGAAGACTTCATCCGGATCATGGACCTCTTCAGCTCCCGCTTGGATGAAGACTTCATCCGGATCATGGACCTCTTCAGCTCCCGCTTGGATGAAGACTTCATCCGGATCATGGACCTCTTCAGCTCCCGCTTGGATGAAGACTTCATCTGGATCATGGACCTCTTCAGCTCCCGCTTGGATGAAGACTTCAGCCGGATCATGGACCTCTTCAGCCCCCCGCTTGGGCTTGGATCAGGACATCGGAGGAGCTCTTCTGGACAGATCGTTGAACCCGGTGAGGTGAAGACAAGGTAGGAAGATCTTCAGGGGCTTAGTGTTAGGTTTATTTAAGGGGGGTTTGTGTTAGATTAGGGGTATGTGGGTGGTGGGTTGTAATGTTGGGGGGCTTGGGTATTGTATGTTTTTTTTTACAGGCAAAAGAGCTGAACTTCTTGGGGCATGCCCCGCAAAGGGCCCTGTTCAGGGCTGGTAAGGTAAAAGAGCTTTGAACTTTAGTTATTTAGAATAGGGTAGGGCATTTTTTATTTTGGGGGGCTTTGTTATTTTATTAGGGGGCTTAGAGTAGGTGTAATTAGTTTAAAATTGTTGTAATATTTTTCTTATGTTTGTAAATATTTTTTTATTTTTTGTAACTTAGTTCTTTTTTATTTTTTTGTACTTTAGCTAGTTTATTTAATTGTTGTTATTTGTAGGAATTGTATTTAATTAATTTATTGATAGTGTAGTGTTAGGTTAATTGTAGGTAATTGTAGGTAGTTTATTTAATTAATTTATTGATAGTGTAACTGTTAGGTTTAATTGTAACTTAGGTTAGGATTTATTTTACAGGTAATTTTGTAATTATTTTAACTATTTTAGCTATTAAATATTTCTTAACTATTTAATAGCTATTGTGCCTGGTTAAAATAAATACAAAGTTACCTGTAAAATAAATATTAATCCTAAAATAGCTATAATATAATTATAATTTATATTGTAGCTATATTAGGATTTATTTTACAGGTAAGTATTTAGCTTTAAATAGGAATAATTTATTTAATAAGAGTTAATTTATTTAGTTAGATTAAAATTAAATTTAATTTAGGGGGGTGTTAGTGTTAGGGTTAGACTTAGCTTTAGGGGTTAATACATTTATTAGAATAGCGGTGAGCTCCGGTCGTCAGATTAGGGGTTAATAATTGAAGTTAGGTGTCGGCGATGTTAGGGAGGGCAGATTAGGGTTAATACTATTTGTTATAGGGTTAGTGAGGCGGATTAGGGGTTAATAACTTTATTATAGTAGCGGTGCGGTCCGCTCGGCAGATTAGGGGTTAATAAGTGTAGGCAGGTGGGGGCGACGTTGTGGGCGGCACAACGTAGGCAGGGGTTAATAAATATAATATAGGGGTCGGCGGTGTTAGGGGCAGCAGATTAGGGGTACATAAGTATAATGTAAGTAGCGGTGGTTTACGGAGCGGCAGATTAGGGGGTAAAAATAAAATGCAGGGGTCAGCGATAGCGGGGGCGGCAGATTAGGGGTTAATAAGTGTAAGGTTAGGGGTGTTTAGACTCGGGGTACATGTTAGGGTGTTAGGTGCAGACTTAGGAGGTGTTTCCGCATAGCAAACAATGGGGCTGCGTTAAGAGCTGAACGCAGCTTTTTTGCAGGTGTTAGTTTTTTTTTCAGCTCAAACAGCCCCATTGTATCCTATGGGGGAATCATGCACGAGCACGTTTTTGAGGCTGGCCGCTTGCGTAAGCAACTCTGGTATCGAGAGTTGAAGCTGCGTTAAAAATGCTCTACGCTCCTTTTTTGGAGCCTAACGCAGCCTTTATGTGGACTCTCAATACCAGAGTTATTTTTATGGTGCGGCCAGAAAAAAGCCGACGTTAGATTTTCGGGTCGTTACTGACAAAACTCCAAATCTAGCCGATAGTTAATATATATAATATAATAAATCCCGCTCCCCCTATAAACTGTAATTTGTCTCTGTTCCTGGTCATGTGACATTAACTGACCAATTATGGGAGGACACTCTCTATTGGTTCACACGGAGGTGTGAACTATCTACACGATTTGATTGGCTACTTGCCCTATATATGCTATGTGACTACAGTCAGTCCGGTTAGCCTTTGAGAAAGCCAAGCCAGGCGAAATGTACATCAGGCACTCTTCCTACGGCTGTATCAACCACTAAGTGTAACTATGCGAGTCACATTTCACTAGTCAATTTGTTTATTATAACATATCTATAGAATCATATTACCTTTCATTGATCGTATTTTTGGTTTAATTTGTGTTTGTGAACACTTCACTCTTGCCTATACAAATGGGTCTGTGTAATATGCTGAATGTATGGACTATGTGAATCTTTCTACCTACACTTCCCCTCTTAGTCACTATACTAATTTTGTCATAGGGAATATTTTGGACAGACCTACACCGGTCCGCACTAGATAGTATAATTTTGTTTGAGGTCAATCCTCTTTTTTAGATAGATTTTGGTGCAATCCGTGAACCATTTTTTGGTGTATATCTGCCTAAAAATCCCTCCTACTCTATTCTGAGTTTCTATGGTATATATTCTGGGGTCATTGTGGATATACAGCCGTTTATTATTTGTTTGTGTTTTAATCTAAGTATTAATCACTACTTATATAGTAGTTTTTTATCATTTTTTTTTTTAATAATAAATGTTAAGTTTTAATATTATATACCCACTGAATAGCCACTTATACTAGTCTCCCTTTGCGAGTGCTCTACTTTCTGTTTGCTTGTCTCCTTTTTTTTTTTACATTGTAGCTATCTTAGGGTTTATTTTATAGGTAAGTATTTAGATTTAAATAGGAATATTTTAATTAATAATATTAATATTAATTAGATCTATTTTAATAAGAATTTAGTTAGGGATGTTAGAGTTAGATAGGGTTATTATACTTAATATATATATATAATATAATAACAATATTAACTATATTAACCCTAATATAATTAGGGTTAATATAGGCCTAGATTTGGAGTTTGGCGTTAGCCGTGAAAACCAGCGTTAGAGGCTCCTAACGCTGGTTTTAGGCTACCTCCGGTATTTGGAGTCACTCAAAAAAGGGTCTAACGCTCACTTTTCAGCCGCGACTTTTCCATACCGCAGATCCCCTTACGTCAATTGCGTATCCTATCTTTTCAATGGGATCTTTCTAACTCCGGTATTTAGAGTCGTGTTTGAAGTGAGCGTTAGACATCTAACGACAAAACTCCAGCCGCAGGAAAAAAGTCAGTAGTTAAGAGCTTTCTGGGCTAACGCCGGTTTATAAAGCTCTTAACTACTGTGCTCTAAAGTACACTAACACCCATAAACTACCTATGTACCCCTAAACCGAGGTCCCCCCACATCGCCGACACTCGAATAATTTTTTTGTAACCCCTAATCTGCCGACCGCCACCTACGTTATCCTTATGTACCCCTAATCTGCTGCCCCTAACACCGCCGACCCCTATATTATATTTATTAACCCCTAATCTGCCCCCCACAACGTCGCAGCCAGCTACCTACAATAATTAACCCCTAATCTGCCGACCGCAAAGCGCCGCCACCTACGTTATCCTTATGTACCCCTAATCTGCTGCCCCTAACACCGCCAACCCCTATATTATATTTATTAACCCCTAATCTGCCCCCCACAACGTCGCCTCCACCTGCCTACACTTATTAACCCCTAATCTGCCGACCGGACCTCACCGCTATTCTAATAAATGTATTAACCCCTAAAGCTAAGTCTAACCCTAACACTAACACCCCCATAAATTAAATATAATTTTAATCTAACAAAATTAATTAACTCTTATTAAATAAATTATTCATATTTAAAGATAAATACTTACCTGTAAAATAAATCCTAATATAGCTACAATATAAATTATAATTATATTATAGCTATTTTAGGATTAATATTTATTTTACAGGTAACTTTGTATTTATTTTAACCAGGTACAATAGCTATTAAATATTTAAGAAATATTTAATAGCTAAAATAGTTAAAATAATTACAAATTTAACTGTAAAAGAAATCCTAACCTAAGTTACAATTAAACCTAACACTACACTATCAATAAATTAATTAAATAAACTACCTACAATTACCTACAATTAACCTAACACTACACTATCAATAAATTAATTAAATACAATTCCTACAAATAACAACAATTAAATAAACTAGCTAAAGTACAAAAAATAAAAAAGAACTAAGTTACAAAAAATAAAAAAATATTTACAAACATAAGAAAAATATTACAACAATTTTAAACTAACTACACCTACTCTAAGCCCCCTAATAAAATAACAAAGCCCCCCAAAATAAAAAAATGCCCTACCCTATTCTAAATAACTAAAGTTCAAAGCTCTTTTACCTTACCAGCCCTGAACAGGGCCCTTTGCGGGGCATGCCCCAAGAAGTTCAGCTCTTTTGCCTGTAAAAAAAAACATACAATACCCAAGCCCCCCAACATTACAACCCACCACCCACATACCCCTAATCTAACCCAAACCCCCCTTAAATAAACCTAACACTAAGCCCCTGAAGATCTTCCAGATTCATCTTGCAGACCTCCGACGCGGAACATCCTCTTCTCCCGACGCCTACTAGCCGAATGACGATTCCTTTAAGGGACGTCATCCAAGATGGCGTCCCTCGAATTCCGATTGGCTATCAGCCAATCGGAATTAAGGTAGGAATATTCTGATTGGCTGATGGAATCAGCCAATCAGAATCAAGTTCAATCCGATTGGCTGATCCAATCAGCCAATCAGATTGAGCTTGCATTCTATTGGCTGTTCCGATCAGCCAATAGAATGCGAGCTCAATCTGATTGGCTGATCGGATTGAACTTGATTCTGATTGGCTGATTCCATCAGCCAATCAGAATATTCCTACCTTAATTCCGATTGGCTTATAGAATCCTATCAGCCAATCGGAATTCGAGGGACGCCATCTTGGATGACGTCCCTTAAAGGAACCGTCATTCGGCTAGTAGGCGTCGGGAGAAGAGGATGTTCCGCGTCGGAGGTCTGCAAGATGGATCCGGAAGAAAGAAGATTGAAGATGCCGTTGATAGAAGACTTCATCCGGATCATGGACCTCTTCAGCTCCCGCTTGGATGAAGACTTCATCCGGATCATGGACCTCTTCAGCTCCCGCTTGGATGAAGACTTCATCCGGATCATGGACCTTTTCAGCTCCCACTTGGATGAAGACTTCAGCCGGATCATGGACCTCTTCAGCCCCCCGCTTGGGCTTGGATCAGGACATCGGAGGAGCTCTTCTGGACAGATCGTTGAACCCGGTGAGGTGAAGACAAGGTAGGAAGATCTTCAGGGGCTTAGTGTTAGGTTTATTTAAGGGGGGTTTGGGTTAGATTAGGGGTATGTGGGTGGTGGGTTGTAATGTTGGGGGGCTTGGGTATTGTATGTTTTTTTTTACAGGCAAAAGAGCTGAACTTCTTGGGGCATGCCCCGCAAAGGGCCCTGTTCAGGGCTGGTAAGGTAAAAGAGCTTTGAACTTTAGTTATTTAGAATAGGGTAGGGCATTTTTTTATTTTGGGGGGCTTTGTTATTTTATTAGGGGGCTTAGAGTAGGTGTAATTAGTTTAAAATTGTTGTAATATTTTTCTTATGTTTGTAAATATTTTTTTATTTTTTGTAACTTAGTTCTTTTTTATTTTTTGTACTTTAGCTAGTTTATTTAATTGTTGTTATTTGTAGGAATTGTATTTAATTAATTTATTGATAGTGTAGTGTTAGGTTAATTGTAGGTAATTGTAGGTAGTTTATTTAATTAATTTATTGATAGTGTAGTGTTAGGTTTAATTGTAACTTAGGTTATGATTTATTTTACAGGTAATTTTTTAATTATTTTAACTATTTTAGCTATTAAATAGTTCTTAACTATTTAATAGCTATTGTACCTGGTTAAAATAAATACAAAGTTACCTGTAAAATAAATATTAATCCTAAAATAGCTATAATATAATTATAATTTATATTGTAGCTATATTAGGATTAATTTTACAGGTAAGTAATTAGCTTTAAATAGGAATAATTTATTTAATAAGAGTTAATTTATTTCGCTAGATTAAAATTATATTTAACTTAGGGGGGTGTTAGTGTTAGGGTTAGACTTAGCTTTAGGGGTTAATACATTTATTAGAATAGCGGTGAGCTCCGGTCATCAGATTAGGGGTTAATAATTGAAGTTAGGTGTCGGCGATGTTAGGGAGGGCAGATTAGGGGTTAATACTATTTATTATAGGGTTAGTGAGGCGGATTAGGGGTTAATAACTTTATAATAGTAGCGGTGCGGTCCGCTCGGCAGATTAGGGGTTAATAAGTGTAGGCAGGTGGGGGCGACGTTGTGGGCGGCAGATTAGGGGTTAATAAATATAATATAGGGGTCGGCGGTGTTTGGGGCAGCAGATTAGGGGTACATAAGTATAATGTAAGTAGCGGCGGTTTACGGAGCGGCAGATAAGGGGTTAAAAATAAAATGCAGGGGTCAGCGATAGCGGGGGCGGCAGATTAGGGGTTAATAAGTGTAAGGTTAGGGGTGTTTAGACTCGGGGTACATGTTAGGGTGTTAGGTGCAGACTTAGGAGGTGTTTCCGCATAGCAAACAATGGGGCTGCGTTAAGAGCTGAACGCGGCTTTTTTGCAGGTGTTAGGTTTTTTTTCAGCTCAAACAGCCCCATTGTATCCTATGGGGGAATCATGCACGAGCACGTTTTTTAGGCTGGCCGCTTGCGTAAGCAACTCTGGTATCGAGAGTTGAAGCTGCGTTAAAAATGCTCTACGCTCCTTTTTTGGAGCCTAACGCAGCCTTTATGTGGACTCTCAATACCAGAGTTATTTTTATGGTGCAGCCAGAAAAAAGCCGGCGTTAGATTTTCGGGTCGTTACTGACAAAACTCCAAATCTAGCCGATAGTTAATATATATAATATAATAACTATATTAACTATATTAACCCTAATATAATTAGGGTTAATATAGTTAATATAGCTGGCGGCGGTGTAGGGGGATTAAATTAGGGGTTAATATTTTTAAAATAGATTGCGGCGGTGTAAGGGGCTCACTTTAGGGGGTAGGTAAGATAGATGGCGGCGGGGTAGGGGCTCACTTTAGGGGTTAGGTAAGATAGATGGCGGCGGGGTAGGGGCTCACTTTAGGGGGTAGGTAAGGTAGATGGTGGCGGGGTAGGGGCTCACTTTAGGGGGTAGGTAAGGTAGATGGCGGCGGGGTAGGGGCTCACTTTAGGGGGTAGGTAAGGTAGATGGTGGCGGGGTAGGGGCTCACATTAGGGGGTTATAGATTTAATATAGCTGGCAGCGGGGTCCGGGAGCGGCGGTTTAGGGGTTAATATATTTTTTATTGTTAGGATAGTAAGGGGGGATAGCGGATAGAGGGTTCGACGTGTCAGGCTATGTTTGGGAGGCGTGTTAGAAAGTATGGGTGATTTTGTAACTTTAGTCAGGTTTTGTAGGCGCCGGCAGTTTCTAAAGTGCCGTAAGTCACTGGCGACTCCAGAAATTTGTACTTACACAGATTTCTGGACATCGCTGGTTTGTCAGACTTACGGCACTTTAGCCTCTGACGCACCGTATATAGGATAGCTCGAGTTGCGAGCTGAAACTGCGGGAGGCGGGGGTTCCCTCGCTTGCGCCGCAAACTACGATCTTTATCGGATCGCGTCCCAGGATGATATGTCTCCTTTTTCTGAAAAACAGATGGAAATTTGTGGTCACTCAGTTTACTACTAAATTATCAAATCATAGATATTTTAAAAATAGTACATTTAGAAGAATCCATTGAGTGGATTACAGTATGTGTGGGTTAAACTTTTGGATTGGAAAATGAATTGGATAGTTTAAGGGCCATCATTTTTTTAAGAAATGGGATTGATACCCCCATGTTTTGATTTGTCTGGTTCCAATTGTAACTAAATTGCAGGGATTAATGGTTTCAGCATAGTGGTTACTATGGATTAATAGTGGTTTACAGTTTAAGGTTTAACATCAATTGGGGATTTAATAGTTTAAATGTTAATAGCATTGGTTTGTTATGTCAGTTAAGATATAGGAGCCTTTTTAAGGACGTGCAAGCGGACATGATCCGATATAAGATCTCTGGTTAATTTTATAAACATGCCCCACATGCCCTGAAAATTAAGTATTAGTTTTATTTTTTTTTATTTTTTATTGCAGCATTTTTTTAAAAAAGAAAAGAAAACTACATTTAGCAGTTTTTGGGAGCAAAAACCGGCGACTGTGGGGTGTAGAAAAAATGTCACTGAAAAGTGCCTTTACATTGCGGTCTATGGTATATACACATATTAACGCATAAATATATATGTATATAGTCATATGCATATATATTTACCATATGCTGCCATACCGAATGCCCCCCTGCACTGTGCTTTGGTTCTGTGCCAGCATGTGTGAGCACAATTGTTTCCAGCAATGCAAACACGAGCTCATGTTCACATTGCTGACAACTTGTATTGCCAGAATACATCAGCGTTTGCTGGTTTTACTCAGTGGAGCGCTAATTTCGCTAAAGCGATATTTAGCGCTACACTTGTAATCTGGCCCTAAATTAGAAAAAAAGTCCTAGGCTGCTATGAGATGCAAAGTCTCTTGGTAGTTATAAATCCTATTTCATGATACTACACTGATATATGAGCTACATTGTATCCCTGTCTGTCCCTGTATCTGTTTAGCGAGATCAATTTGAGAGGTCTAATTTCTATTCCTCTCAAATAATCCGTCACTCTCTAAATAGATCTATTATTTTGCATGGGATTTTCATAGCGCTGGTATTACAGGTTGTGCGGTGAGGCTAAAAAGCTTGCGTCACAGCCTTTACCGACACAATCCATACTGCCATCTGAAAGCAGTAGTTATGAATTTTGCGCCACAAAAATGTTTAACAAAACTCATAACTAAAGTGTTACAAAGTACACTAATACTCATACACTACGTATTAACCTCTAAACCGATATCCCCCCGCATTGCAAATACTATATTAATCCCTAATCTGCCGCCCACCCACATCGCGACTATGAAATAAATGTATTAACCCTAATCTGCAGCTCCCGACATCGCCGACACTAATAAAAATCATTAAACCCTATTCCGCCGCTAACCGACATCACCACCACTATAATAAACTTATTAACCCCTATCCCGCCGCTCCTGACATCGCTGACACTAATAAAAATTATTAACCCCTTTTCCGCTGCTCCCCGACATCACCGCCACAATAATACAGTTATTAACCCCTATTCCGTGGCTCCCCGACATCGCCACCACTATAATAAAGCTATTAACCCCTATTCCGCCTTTCCCCGACATCGCTGCCACTATAATAAAGCTATTCCTATTCTGTCGCTCCCTGACACTATAATAAAGTTATTAACCCCTAAATCTCCAGCTTAAATAAATCTATTAACCCCTAAACCTCCGGCCTCCCACATCTCCACCACTAAATAAACCTATTAACCCTTAAACCAATGGCCCCACATCACAAAACACTAATTTAAACTATAAACCCCTAAACCTAACACCCCACTAACTTTAAATTAAAATTTACAATATAACTATATTTAAAAAAATAAAATCTTACCTGTGAAAAAAAAATAAACCTAACATTAAACTATAAATTAAACTAACATTACAATTCTAATAAAATAAAAAATACTACCAATTAAAAAATATAAATTACAAATTTAAAAAAACCCTACTAATACTACGAGAAAAATAAAAAAATCTAAAATTACAAAAAATAATAAACACTAAATTACGAAAAATAAAAAACACTAAGCATAAGAAATACATAAACAAAATTATCAAAAATAAAAACAATTACACCTAATCAAATAGCCCTATAAAAAATAAAAAAAGTCCTCCCAAAAATAAAAACACCCCCTAGCCAACAATAAACTACCAATAGCCCTTAAAAGGGCCTTTTGTAGGACATTGCCCTAAGTTAAACAGTTCTTTTACATGTAAAAAAACAGTCAAACCTATCACCCAAACAACCCCCCCAAAATAAAAAAAACTAACTCTAAATAAAACTAAGCTACCCATTGCCACTAAAGGGGCACTTGCATGGGCATTGTCCTTAAAAGGGCATTCAGCTCTTTTTCGTTGGCCTTAAAAGGGGATTTAGCTCTTTTTCAAAAGCCCAAACCCTAATCTGAAAAAAAAACCACCCCAAAAAATAAAAAAAATATCTTACACTAACCCCAGAATATCTACTCATAGTTACTGGACATACAGGTGGCGAGAAGTCTTCATCCAGGCGGCGACATCTTCATCCATCGCGGGGGCGTCTTCTATCTTCATCCCGGTGGAGCAGTGAAGATATTTAGAGCAGAGCGTCCTCTTCATACGGTCCCCGCAGTACACTGAAGCTTCAATGCAAGGTAGCCATTTCAAAATGGCGTACCTTGCATTCCTATTGGCTGATTTGATTCTTCAAATTCAAATCAGCCAATGGGATGAGAGATTCTAAAATCCTATTTGCTGTTCAAAACAGGCAATAGGATGAGAGCTACTGAAATCCTATTGGTTGTTCAAATCAGTTAATAGGATTTCCGTAGCTCTCATCCTATTGGCTGTTTTGAATAGCCAATAGGATTTTAGAAGCTCTCATCCTATTGGCTGTTTTGAAGAACCAATTGGATTTTAGAAGCTCTCATCCTATTGGCTAATTTGAATTTGAAGAATAAAATCCGCCAATAGGAATGCAAGGTAAACCATTTTAAAACAGCTACCTTGCATTAGAAGCTTCAGTGTATGGCGGGGACCGTATGAAGAGGACACTTCGCTCTGTATGTCTTTGCCGCTCTGCGCCACCGGGATGAAGATAGAAGATGCCCCCACGATGAATGAAGATGTCGCTGCCTGGATGAAGACTTCTTGCCGCCTGGATATCCAGACTTTAGCAACCATGACTAGATATTCTGGGTAAGTGTTAGGTATTTTTTTATTTTTTGGGGTGGGGTTTTTTCAGATTAGGGTTTGGGCTTTTGAAAAAGAGCTAAATTCCCTTTTAAAGGCAATGAAAAAGAGCTGAATGCCCTTATAAGGGCAATGCCCATACAAATGTCCATTTAGGGACAATGGGTAGCTTGTGTTTTTATTTTGGGGGGCTTTTTTATTTTTATAGGGCTATTAGATTAGGTGTAATTGTTTTTATTTTTGATAATTTCATTTATTATTTTTGTAAACTTAGTATTTTTTTACTTTTCGTAATTTAGTGTTAATTATTTTTTGTAAATTTAGATTTTTTAATTTTTCTCGTAGTGTTTTTTTAAATTTGAAATTTAGATTTTTTAATTGGTAGTATTTTTTATTTTATTAGAATAGTAAGGTTAGGTTAACTTATAGTTTAATGTTAGGGTTATTTTTATTTCACAGCTAAGTTTTTATTTATTTAAATATAGTTATACTGTAATTTTAATTTAAGGCTAGAACGGTGTTAGGTTTAATTGTTAATAGTTTCATTTATTGTTTTGCGATGTGGGGGCCCGGCGGTTTAGGATTTAATAGGTTTATTTAGTTGCAGAGATTTGGGAGGCCGGAGGTTTAGGGGTTAATAAATTTATTATAGTGTCGGCGATGTCGGGGAGCGGCGGAATAGGGGTTAATAACTATATTATAGTGGGGGTGTGTCAGGGAGTGGTGGAATAGGGGTTAATAACTTTTATTAGTGTCAGTGATGCCTGGAGCAGCAGATTAGGGGTTAATAACTTTATTTACGTGTCGGGGGCAGCAGATTAGGGGTATTTAGATTTGGCGTTTATGTTAGGGTGTTAGGTTTAAACGTATCTTTTTTCCCCATAGACATCAATAGGGTTGCGTTACAGAGATTTTTCATTCCACACTTCAGGTGTTAGTTTTTTTCTAACACTCTCTCCCCATTGATGTCTATGGGGGAAAGCGTGCACAAGCACTTCAAAGAAACCCTTGGATTTTGTGCAGTATGGAGCTTAACGCCACCATATCGCATGCACAAGGAGGCCTTTTAGTAACTCGTAATGGGAGCTCTATGTAGGGTGAAATAACGCAACTTTTTTGGCGTTAGTTTCGCACACTGTTTAGCTCGTAATCTAGGTGTTAGTTAATTTACATTTGTTCTCTGAAATTTGTATATTTAGAGTGCTTCAGATAATCTACATTAGCACAACTTCCTTTTTTATTTATTCCTTTCTTCAGTGCTGTCCAAAAGCCCAGCTGCAATATCAGCTTTCATAGAGCATCCCAGGATCTTCAGATTAGTACAGCCCCTAACGCACCTTGATAAATGCTAAGAGCCCTTACAATGCAGCATAACTGAAAGGGCAGTGCTTCACAGTATAGGCAATGACCAAAAACATACTGGAGAAGCAACCAAAGCAAAGAAGTGGAATATTCTTGACTGGCAGAGTCAGTCACCTGACCTTGACCTCAACCTAATTGAACATGCATTTCACTTACTGAAAATAAATTTGAAGGCAAAAAACCCTCAAACAAGCAGCAACTCAAGAATGCTGCTGTAAAGGCCTGGAAAAGCATCAATAGGGAGGAAACACAAAGGTCTAGATTACAAGTGGTGCGCTAACTTTAGTGCATGCACAATATTGAAATATTGTGTCCACACTAACTTGCGCTCATATTACTAGTTGAAAGTAAATGTGACCGCACAAGCGCAAACTAAATTTAGTCCACACGTAAAGAGTTAGGGCTAAAAGTTGCTCCAAATACAACCTAAATACATTAAAATAACCTCATATATACACTATTTCATTCAATTATTCATAATTTTTTTTTAAAAAAGTTAAGAGTTCAAAGGTATATGTTATATGACAAGGAAAAGGCTATAATGTAGATATAAATACATATGCATGTTTAAATATGTGTATGTATGTATATACATATGTATGTATGTGTATACATGTGTATTTTTTATATGTGTATATATGTATGGAGCTCTTTCCACTAAATTTGTAATCACTTTTAATGTTTAATAATGTGTTTCAATGTGTATGTACTGAACGTAGTTTATATTCCAATGTTCTTCACATAGCGGAAAATGTTCTATGTACTTTTATATAGTTATTACTATGTATATCTGTATATACCTCTCTCTCTCTCTCTCTCTCTCTCTCTCTCTCTCTCTCTCTCTCTCTCTCTCTCTCTCGCTCTATATCTATATATATATATATATATATGTCTAGATATAAATTTTACAAAATCATCATAAACATTGGAATGTGAAATATTCCTAACTACCTTTGGGTTATTGCAGTAGGTCTAATGCATGTCAGGTTAGGGCACAAGCTTTAAGTGTTAGTTTTTTCATTTTGCGCTCTTCATGGAAGTCTTTTGGGGAGAAGAAGTTAACGCGGTTTCGGTATCTGAAGTCCTGAAATTAGCGTGTGTTGACTTTCGTTAGCACACAATTTACTCTCAACTTGTAATACATGTGCTAATCTCCATGTTAAAGGGACAGTCTAGACCAGAATTTTTATTGTTTTAAAAGATAGATAATCCCTTTATTACACATTCCCCAGTTTTGCATAACAAACACAGTTATATTAATATACTTTTAACCTCTGTGATTATCTTGTATCTAAGTCTCTGCAAACTGCCCCTTTATTTCAGTTCTTTTGACAGACTTGCAGTTTAGCCAATCAGTGCCTGCTCACAGATAACTTCACGTGCACGAGCACAGTGTTATCTATATGAAATACATGAACTAACACCCTCTAGTGGTGAAAAACTGTTAAAATGCATTCTGAAAAGAGGTGGATCTTCAAGGTCTAAAAAATTAGCATATGAACCTCCTAGGTTAAGCTTTCAACTAAGAATACCAAGAGAACAAAGCAAAATTGGTGATAAAAGTAAATTGGAAGATTGTTTAAAATTACATGCTCTATCTGAATCATGAAATTTTATTTTGGCCTAGACTGTCCCTTTAAACTTCTGCCAGTGTTTGCACGCAAGCAAAAGCGCAAAATATCATGACACTTGTAATCTGGCCAAGAACTTGGTGTTTTCCATGGTATACAGACTTCAGGCAATTATTCGCTGCAAAGGATTTTCAACCAAGTAGTAAAAATAATAATTTTATTTATATTTATGTTAGTTTGGCCAATTACTTTTAATTCCTTTAAAATAGGAGGGCTATATATGCTAGGGTTAAACATCTTTGGGTCAATTTATTATATTGCGAGCGGACATGATACAATGTAGCGTATTATTTCCGCTGCACATCGATAAATGCAGACAGCATACGTTGACAGCATTTATCATTGCACCAATACCGCCCCCTGCAGATTCGCGGCCAATCAACCACTACCAGGGGGTGTCAATCAACTCGATCATATTTGATCGGATTGATTTCTGTCCGCCGCCTCAGAGCAGGCGTACAGGTTATGGAGCAGCGTTCTTAAGCTTGATACGGAGCAGCGGTACGGAGCTTGATAAATATGCCCCATAGTGTTGCAGCATCCCTATACATTCTCTAATGAATTAAAACATGTCATTTTATCACTATAATGACCCGAAAATGCTACTTGCCTCACTATACCTTCAGCTGCATCTCTGTCCTATGTGAATCGTAATGCATTTAAAAATGAAGCATCTGCATTATGTTTTTATAGTGTGCGATAATGTGGCAAGTTGGACATGCTGTCAATGTTTGTGATTGGCTGTGAAATTGATAGTGATGTCATATCATGTAAAAAGAGTGCAAATGGCCATTTGGATTTGGATGTTTGCTGTGCAGAATTCATGTTTGTGTATCGATTTGATTTTTGGTTATAAACAAGTGTTACTGGTTGTTAGCGGTGCCAATGTGGTGATCAATATATATAGAATATAGATCAAGCTCAAGTGTATTAGACCTGGTAAGATTGTGAGTGTTTAATTAAAAAAAAGTCCATTCCTATTTTCTGATATCAAGCAAGAATTTCAGAAAGATTGGAGTTCACTCCTAAGGAAGAAAAACAATATATTGCTTTATTGTATGTGATCCCACTGTTCTGTAGAGAATAATATTTCATTTTAGTGAAGCAACAAGTTAATAACTGCTCATAACTGTTCATTTTTACATTGTATGGTTTTGTGTCTTCTAACAAAAGTCCACTAGATGGAGCAGTTATATCATGAAAGTAAAAATTTGTTCTATTTTCTCCAAGAGGAAAACGTAAATTACTGTTTGAAAATATAGTTTTGTAAACGTTTATTATTTTTAATTGGATCCCCCCCAAAAAGTATAATGAATTTGCATGCAATTTTTTTTATAAACAGTTTATTTTACAGTTATAAAGGGACTTAACACATTAAGACCTTTACATTGGAGTACTTTCAAACATATGAGGGTGGTAGTGTTAATTAATTTCATATCTAGGATGAAGGAAATTTCTTAGCAGTCACAATAGCTGCCTTAAAGAGGCATAATGTTTATTTTTTTTATTTGTTTTTATCATGAATATGAAAATACAGCATAAAGGAGGTAAAACCTGCTGAAAAGTGAAACAATTCGGAAATATAGATGCCCAATGCAGTATTAATTCTTTTTGACTCATAGTGACAATTCTCACAGCTGCTTAAAGGGATAGTAAACCCCACATTTTTCTTTTATGATTTAGCTAGAACATACAATTTTAAACAACTTTCCAATTTAATTCTATTATAAAATTTTCTTCATTCTCTTGTTATCAATTGCTGAAGGGACAGCATTGCACTACTGACAGAAAGCTGAAAAAAATCTATTTAGCCAATCACAAGAGACAAATGTGTGCAGGCACCAATTAGCAGCAGCTCCCACTAGTATAGTATGTGTGTATTCATTTTTTAACAAGGGATACTAAGAGAACGAAACACATTTGACAATAGAAGTGAATTTAAAAGTGTCTTAAAATGACATGCTCTATCTGAATCATGCAAGTTTATTTTTGACTTTCCTATCCCTTTAAGTGAGTGCACTTAATCCCCAAGTTTTTTTTTGTTTGTTTGTTTGTTTTTTAAGTTTTCAAAAAGCTTTATTTGGTTATCTTGTAAACAATACATACTTTCAAAGTGTGCAAAAAATACAAAGTCAGCAAGTGCTACAGGTTGAGTACTCTCAGACACCGTATATACTTTTAAAACGTGGGGAGTTATAGCCTAGAGGCTAATCGTCCAGTCTCATGTTGATATGATATATATAGTTATCAAATGTCTCATAGTGCATCTCCACCTGTTAAGCTGGTAACCGTGCACAGTTCTGAGTCTGAATAGTTTCTCCCATGATGTTATGCATTTAGTGGTCTGATATCTCTAGTACACAAGCTATAATATTTTAACATTTGCAAACAATATAACATAGGTGTATTAACGCACACCAAATCAGTATACTTAAATCTTTACATGCATCAAACCAATGATGCATGACAGTAATTCAGCAATAGTGATAGAGAAGCAAAGGATAGAGGGGAAAAGGGGAGGGTATTCAGAGGAGGGAAAAGAGAAAAAAAAAGTGGGGGGAAAGGTTGGTCTGAACGGTCAGTGTGATAGAAGAAATATGTTGTGAGACATAGGGTATTACACAGTCGGGGGCCTCCATAGTTCCAGCATGTATTCATGGATGTCTATTTTGTCCTCTCTCAGGTAACAAAATCTTTCCAGTGTCAGGTACCTGTCTACTTGGTTTTCCCATTCTGAAATCTGTGGGGTTCTGTCAGTTTTCCAGTTCTTGGGGATAAGGGATTTGGCACTGTTGAGCATTATGTATAGAAGGTGTTTTTTTGTATTTGTCTTCTAATTTAGGGAGATCATGAAAAAGTAAGAGATTGGGTCTCCTATTTAGCGTGACTTTTAATTTGGAATCTGTTATATTTAGGATTGACTGCCAGAATGGTTTTATTAGCTCACAAGACCACCAAAAGTGGAGGATCGTACCAGGCTCTCCACAGCCCCTCCAGCACTTTCCATCCGACTTCTTATATATTTTTTTGATCTTATCAGGTGTAAAATACCAGCAAGATAAATACTTATAGTTAGATTTGAGTGTCCTGGCTGAAACCGATGCCTTAGTATGATTCTGAAATATTTTTTGCCACTCCTTATTTGTAGGATCAAGAGCTAGTTCCTGATTCCACTGTCTTATGTACGTGGGCATGGGTGTATCTTTGTGTGACGTCATCAGACGATACAGTATAGAGATTAGGTGTTTTGGGGAATGGGGTAGTAAGCAAAGTGTTTCGAACAGTGTTGGCTGTCTGGTTATACTTTCTGGTCTTTCATGCGAGGATAAATAGTGTTGTAATTGCATATGGAATTACCAGGAGATGTTGAGACCAGAGCGTTATAATTCCTCTGGCTTTCTGATTTTCCCGTCCGTCAGTAATCTAAAAAACATTGTCTGGTCCATTTGTGCTTTATTTAAGGGCACCTGTTGTGTATTTGTAAATGGGATATCTGGATTCTGAACGAATGGCGTCAAGGGTGAGGGGTTGGAGGAAATATATGGGTGCTCTACAAGCGTTTTATCCCATTGTGAGAAAAATTCCCGTAAAAGTGGGTAGGAGCTTATTATGTTAGGCCTATTTTTGTTAGATATCCAACCCAAGGACCCCAAGTTCTGTGTTCCCAGAAGTGTGCCGTCTATTTGGACCCATGTTTTGTCCCTTGAATTAACACTCCATTCAACCTGATGTTGAAGGTTTATAGCTTTCTTGTAGAGTGAGAGGTTAGGGACACCCAATCAGCCCCCCTCTTTTGGAAGATATAGAGTGTGTCTAGCGATGCGTGGTTTTGTCCCTCCCCAGATGAATTCTTCCATTTTTCCCTGCAGCTTTAGTAGGTATTGGGCTGGGAAGGGAATTGGGAGAGTCTGTAGGTAGTATAGGATGCGGGGAAGGATGTTCATTTTTATTATGCCAATTCTGCCCAACCTAGAGACCTTTTTATTCTTCCATGATGAAAGATCACCAATTATTAACGATAATAAGTGGGTATAATTGGCTTTGAAAAGGGTGTTTATATTTGGAGTAAGGTTAACCCCTAAATATTTAATTGTGCAAGTTTTTATCCATAAATTACAAATGTCTGAGAGTTGACACAGTTCTATCTGAGGGAGGTTAATGTTTAGAAATTCCAATTTTGTTTGGTTTAGATGGACGTTAGACACTTTGCCATATTCCTCAAATTCCCTAAGAATTTCCAAGAGCGAGACCAGAGGGTTTGTGACAGAGAGCAGGACATCGTCTGCATATAGTCATAATTTGTGTTCGTGGTCTCCTATTTCAATTCCAGAGATTTTCTGGTTATCCCGTATTTTCTGGGCCAGCACCACAATCGTGAGGGCAAACAACAACTGTGACAATTTGCATTCCTGTCGCGTGCCGTTAGTTACTCTAAAGGGTTCTGATAAAATATTGTTAATTTTAACCTGTGCTGTGGGTTCTGTATAGAGGAAGAAAAAAAGTTTATGTATGAAGTGTTGTCCGAAGTTCATTTTCAACAGGGCAGCCTTGAGAAAGGGCCAGCTAACCCTGTCGAAAGCCTTCTCTGCGTCGGTTGAAACAAGTATAGACGGGATGTTATTGTGCTGTGCATAGTTCACCAGAAGTGAAGCTTTTATAGTGTTATCCCTGGCCTCACGGCCAGGGACAAGTCCTACCTGATCGGGGGATATTAGTTGTGGCAAAAATTTGTTCAGTCTGGTTGAAAGTATTTTCGCAAAGATTTTTAAATCCACATTGAGGAGGGATATCGGCCTGAAGTTCTCTGGGCGGTCTGCCAGTTTCCCAGGCTTTGGGATGGTGGTGATGTGCGCCAAAAGCATAGAAGGGGGAATCCCTGTGTGTCCCCTATTGTATTAAACAGTGAGGCTAAATGTGGTGATAGAATGGTTTTGAACTATTTGAAATGTTTAGCACTAAAACCGTCCGGGCCTGGGCTTTTACCGACCGGTAAGCTGTCTATGATATTAGCTACTTCTTCCATTGAAATATGCACGTCTAGTTCCTCCCTCTCCTCCCGGGACAGTGACAGGAGTGTCAGAGAGTTCAGGTACAAATCAATATCAGACGGGGATGAGGCTTTATCATCTTCTCGTGAAATGTCTACCTTGTCCTGTAGGTTGTACAGGTTGTGATAATACGATCTCAGTACCTCCGCGATTGCCGGGCTATCTGTGCATACTTGGTTGTGTTGGCTTATAATAGAGTGGACATGGGCCTTTAATTGCTTCCTCTTAATAGCTCTCGCTAAGAGTTTGCCGGGTTTATCCCCAAATTCAAAATACCTCTGTTGTAATTTTAAGGCCATTTTCTGGTGTTCCTCCTTCCTGGCCAGCTGAAGCTCTAGCCTGTCTGTGGTGTCTGTGGGCGTTTTTTTATGTTTAATTTCTAGGTCATGAATCTTAGTGAGAAGAGATGTGTATTTAATTCTTATTTGTTTGGATTGTAAGGCTTTCTGTTTGATTAATTCACCCCTAAGGACGCACTTGTGTGCCTCCCACACAACGTGGTCCAGTAACTCCCCATTGTCATTGTTTTGAAAGTATTCTGAGAGTATGTTCTCTATTTGGCTTTTAATTACTTGATTATTAAGCATGAAGTCATCAAAACTGGGGCATGGTCAGACCACGTCATGGGGAGAATCTGAGTGCTCGTGACCCAAGCTAAAGTAGATTAGTCCATGAAAATATAGTCAATTCTTGTGAACAGGTCATGTGGATGTGAGAAAAATGTATAGTCCCGTCTGGTAGGGTACAAGGTGTGCCATGTATCATGAACCGCTAACTCTTCAAGTCTAGAGTTACTTTGTTTAATATTTTTTGGGGGGATAGAAGCTGTCGTCCTAGACGTATCTAATACAGGATCAAGGAGAACGTTAAAGTCCCCTCCAAAAATCAGAGCCCCCTTACGGAGTTCCAGTATTTTATCGGTAAGGGTGGTAATTAATTTGTTTTGTTGTTTGTTTGGGAAGTAAGCGTTGACTAGGGTGATCATTCTGTTATGTAAAGTGACCACAATTATTAAATATCTTCCTTCAGGATCCTTCTCTATGTGCTTTAGGGAGAATGGAGCAGAATGTTTAATCAGAATTCCCACCCCATTTTTCTTTGTGGGACCAGATGCAAAGTATGAGGTCGGAAATTTGGGTTTGGTCCATTTGGGTCCTCTACCCCTTTTAAAATGGGTCTCTTGCAGAAATATTATGTCGCAATGTGTCCTAATGGCGTCCCTGATCAAATGTGTTCTTTTTTCAGGAATATTAAGGCCTTTTGCGTTTATAGTCATCAGTGACAGATTGTGTTCACAGGTATGGGCATATTTGTATAGTAGAGGGTAGAGAAAAAAAAGGGGGTGAGGGGAGGGGTAAGGAGGGGGGTAGGAAGGAAGAAAGGAAGTTAAAAAAGAAAAAGGAAAGAAAAAGCAAGGAAGAAAAGTTATTGAGTTCTAATATCCAAGTACAGAGTCTCGTAGTTTTCTGTTAATAGTAAAGTGTAGTATATGCAGTGTCTCCCAAACGTGACGACAGAGTCTAGTACGGGTGTAGTTTAGTAAAGTCACAGTAGAGTGCAACTTGCTCAGTTGCAGTCAGGAGAAAGAAAGTGAAAAAGAATATAGAAATGCGGTAAGTAAAAACAAAAGTGTAGTATGATATGGAAGAGTTTGCACCCGAGCCAGCTGGGTCCTAAGAGAAGCCTTGGGGATCTCCCAGGTGAGAGAAGCATGAGAGAAGCATGACTAGGCGAAATCACCTATCCATATATGACAACAACATATAACTCTATACATTAATCTTAACAATAAAGAGGGTTACAATACATGACCTTGACCATGGAGATATGCAAGTGTGCGTTGACATGTTGTTAAGCTTAAATATAAGCCCTCATAATTCTATGTCTCGAGATTTCCTAGCTAATGGCAGGCTCCTTGTATGAAGATTGATTGCTGATATTTGACTTTCTAACCAAAATCAGCTATTCACATATGGTAACAACAGATAACTTTGTACAATAATCTAATCAATTGTAAGAGCTATAATACCTGACCAAGGCTGGTCGTATTTCTACATCTCTAGATTTCCTAACTAATGGCGGGTATCATGTGTGTAGTGTGAATGCTAATATTTGATATTCTAATCAGCGTCTTATCTAATGTACCTGCCTGCCGTGTTACTGTGTATCAATGGTATGTTTAAGATTTTTCTGGATCTGTCTGTGGGGGTGAAAAACTCAACCCCAACCTAACTAGTTGTTTGTGTGATCCTGTATGCTAATCCTACAAAAGTTCTTGGGTATATAGTTTCCCTCCAGCCAGGTGGTCTACAGCTAAATGTCTGTAAGGAGCTGCGCTAGGCTGTGGGTATGCTCCTCGATCAGCAAGTGTAAGTCATAGGTGGTATTCATCAAAACAAACATGTATTAAACATAGTATTAAGTAAAAACATTTTACATGTAGATGAGCAAGTTTGTCAATAAACATTTAATACTTATCTTGTTCCTTCGAGGGGACCAGTGAAATAGCATTATGGTCACCAAAAGTCTGCTCAATATTCAACAGTCACTTGATAGGGGCATCTTCTTGTGTGTTTTGGTCCTGCAGGGGGGTATCATCCCCAGCAGGAGATGGGATGTTTATCTCCAATATCCTACAGAATTCAGGTAGGTCTGGCTGTGTTCTGTATAGGAGGGCTTTGGCTGGAGTGCACAATGGGCTCTCTCCAGCGGGACATCAGGTGAGTTTGGTGTGCCCTTTATTGTTCCAAATAGTGCTTGTAAGTGGCCCTCCAGAGCAGTGTTGTTAACCATTTCTGGGACCCCCCCTGATTCACAGGTTGTTCCTTCTTCCTCTGTTGTCCAGGTCCTCTACCCTGGACAACAAAAACTGTATGTCTCCCTCTTGGTCATGCATGTGCTGAGAGTTAGATGTTACTTGTTTTTGCAGGGTCTCCTGATTTTTTTCCAGTGTTTGAACTTGCTAAATGACCTGATGGAAATCTTTTTTCAAGTCTCCAAACAATGATCTCATCTAGGTCTATACAGCATTAATATCTGCTTTTGAGGAGATATCATTAAGGTCCTCTCTGGTAAGAGGTTCTTGTGGTTGTAAATCAGATGTTGAACCTGCTGTGGTCGACATAGGGTTAAGGGGTGAAGCCTCAATGCTCAGTAATAACCGGTTTGAGGTAGCTGGTAAGGTTTGACTTTTAGGGCCTTTTTTCCCCCTTATTGTTTTTCCTGTTGGACATATTAAAAATGGGGGCAAATACTTTGTTATATACCAAGTTCTGTTTAGGCTTCTATACTCCTTTATCTGGATTCAGTTATTATCGCTGTATTTATAAATACCACAGTGTGAATTGTTGCGCTGCCTCTTTATATGCCAATAAAAGAATAAAGTCTCAAACTTGTTAGGCGACTTTTTTAGTATAATGTCTGTTTATTATTGAGCCAAGGGTAATTTAGTGTGGGTTTTACTTTGCAGAACCCCTCAAGCAATATTCATCAACCTTATACCTGCATACGCAGTATGGCCTAAGATGCAGCAGCCCCCAGCCACTTTATTTTCTTTTACAATATTGCCAGAGTGTTAGGGTGGGCGAGACATGGAGAGGAATAAGCTTTAACTTACCTGTGAAATAAAACCCTGCCTTACACTAAAACTTACCATTACAAAAAATAAAAAAACACAACAAAATTATCCTATTCTAATATCCTTAAAAAAAAACTACTCTAGAATAAACTACAAAGGGACATTAAAAGGGCCTTTTGGGGGGCCCTTAAAAGGGCCTTTTGTAGGGCATTGCCCTGAGACCAACAGCTCTTTTACTCCAAAAACAAAATACAAACACCCCCTAACACTATACAAACCCCCACCCCCCAAACTACCCTTAAAAGGGCCTTTTGTATGGCATTACCCTGAGATAAAAAGCTCTTTTGCTAAAAAAAAAAAAAAACACCCCCTGCAAATATACATTACACAAAATAACACACAAATGATCAAAAATAAAAAAAATATTCATATTCTATTACCCATAAAAAAACACCCCAAAATAAAAAAACTAATCTAGAATAAACTACCAATGGCCCTTAAAAGAGCCTTTTGTGGGGGATTGCACCAAAGATATCAGCTCTTTTACCTGTTAAAAAAAATACAAACACCCCCCCAACAGTAAAACCCACCACCCAACCAACCCCCCCAAATAAAAAAACTATCTATACAACCTGAAAAGGGCATTTGCATGGGCATTGCCCTTAAAATGGCATTTAGCGGGAGGGCAGCGTTTTAGGGGTTAATACATTTATTATAGTGGCGACAATGAGCTCGCTTCCATTGAGTCGTTAAAAATGGAGCCATAAGCTACCGAAGCGACCATCAGCTAAAAGTAATTTACGGCTTCATTTTAATACCAGGTTTCCATTTAAATATTTTATGCATTGCGTGCAGTAGCTCTTTTCGTGTAGCTGTAAGTTAACATTGTATTAACGCTTCCATCTGACTTCGGTAACCTGACCTTACGCTATAGAATTTACATTTAACGTCCGTGCTCCTTACCTGTGATCACCTCTCAAGAAAAATAAATATACACTTATCCATATTTTTAATAAACAAATACTATTTTTTAATATAATTATATTTACCATTTTATAAATATAAGTAATATGTATTGCTGCCCTAGGCATAGGTCTAGTTTAAATTCTGTAGATATGTTCTTGCATATATTATTATATTTAAATACATACTGATATTTCTATTAGAATATAAGTTCAACTATTCCTATACGAGACAACAAGAAATATTACTTATAACAATTTATTTCTACATTAAAACACTTGCATTATTTATATTATATTTGATTATAATTTCAATAGAAAATAGATCTCAAAAAGCACAATTTTCCTCTTTTACACCTAGTTGAGCTGGGTGTAATATTTCTCAATGTATCGACAGCCTCAAACAGTGTATTAAAGCCTTGAGCTTTCATTGGAAACCTGGTATAATTTATCGATGAACGGCTTCTATTACTTTCTATGGGACACAAAGATATTGAGGTATAACACGCCATTGGAAACAGTCGATAAACAAAATTGCTTCCAACAGCATATTTATCAGTTTGCGAGCGCACGCAAATGGAATTACGGCTCAAAGGAAGCAAGCTCAATGTCGAGGAGCGGCGGAATAGGGGTTAATACATATTTTGTGGCGTCGATTTCGGGAGCGGCAGATTAGGGGTTAATAAATTTATTATAGTGTTTGCGATGCAGGAGGGCCTCGGTTTAGGGGCTAATAGGTAGTTTATGGGTGTTAGTGTACTTTGTAACACTTTAGTTATGAGTTTTATGCTACATCTTTGTGGCGTAACACTCATAACTACTGACTTTAGATGGTGGTACAGATCTTGACATCTTAGGCTGTAATGCTCACTTTTTAGCCAGAACCCAAAACTCGTAATACCGGCGTTATGGGAATCCCATGAAAAACATCATTTTATGTGTGCGGGACTGACATTGCGTTACAGGCTAAAAGGTGTGCGGTACACCTATATGACAACACTTGTAATAGCTTCGGTGCTGTTTTAACGCTGAAGATGCCATATTTTCAGCATTACAAGCCGCAACGCAAAACTTGTAATCTAGGTGAGTGTTTTTAGGAGTGTATCTCCTAATATATAATGCGGACAGATAGTGTAGTAACACATACTTCTGGATGGTTGCACCCAAGTTATGACAAAAATAAGTAAGAATAAAAGAACAGGGTTTTGTTGCAAATAAAATAAAGGAATAGATTTTGTAACTTAGAAATAGAATAAAAATATCAGTATAAATGAAAAAAAGAAAATGGTGACCGTCCTCATATTTAAGGTCATCATTCTGTTCTCATCATTTCATATTGTTTTAAAAGTGCACTGAACTACAAATGTATTCCATTGATAAGTTTGCAGATTTAAAAGTGAATAAAGCAGAATGTCACAATAACTTCAATGAACAATTACAATAGCTGACCCGGTCTTTGAGTTCAGTTTGCTTTACACAAGCAACCATGCGTTTTCTGTTTATTTTTCAAGCATTTCAAGACAAAACACTGTAATAGATAACTTAAATGACTAACAATAAGCAAACTATACAATATAAGCATGCTTAAGAAAGTTTTTCTGGGTAGGTTACAAAAAGGAATTTGAATGAATTTGAAAATTTACTAAAGTTCAAAGACAAAGATGACAAATGTGTCCTGTTGACATAGCTTATTCATTATAGTGGATTCCTGCAATTAGTTAACTTTTTATATAGACTGTTTAAGTGCCAAACTGGTTGCTCAAATTAATTAAAGGAACTTTAATCATTTGTAATTTTTAAAGTCTAAAAATAAAAATAAATAACCATAAAAGCATACATCTGGAAAAAAATGGAAAGCACCAAAGGCAATGGGGTGTTTGGTGCTTTTAGAAGGAAATAAGCTTTCCTATGTTAACATCTGATTTTTATTCATAAAAAATAGCAAACCTTTAAATTTAGTATAAGTTCCTTAGGAACTTTTAAAGGGACATGAAACCCAATTTTTTTCTTTCAAGGTTCAGCTAGAAAATGGCAGTGGAGGTCCCTCTAGTGGGACTGTAGCAAAATTAAGGGATAGCTGACTTGAAGTCCGGAGTGTTCTAATGTGTGTATGATACATTGTTGCAAGTGGGTGTGTGGGTGTACCTCTTGCATTTAAAGGGTCCTGTTGCAGTGGATCCAGCCTCTTCCTGCTTCCAGACTTCAAGGGAGTTTTTCTTCTGTGCTGGATCTCTTCAAGTTGAGGCCTACTGTCATCTTGAATTGTGCTAGGCGTAATTCCTTGCCTCCCCGGAGGTACAGGGATGCGGCTGGCAAGCCCTCACGGTGGCGGGGACCTGGAAGGGAGAAGGAGGCATCAGATATGGAAAATGTGGTACCCCCTACCCCCCAAACGCGCATATCTGCTAGGCCCACGATTGCAGCTAAGCAGGCAGTGAGGAGGGAGTTAGATTTGCCCCCTAGGAGTGCTAGGGCTGAAGGTGGAGCAAGTTCTAGTGCCCAGAGGGGGATTAAGGGTGGCCCCTGTCATGGATGGTAGCCCTTCTGCCCATAGTCTAATTGATCAGGCCCCAGGGAGCGTGGGGGCCATGGGGGAGCAGCATCCTCCTGGAGTGGCCCTGCTGCAGCAACTGCCGTCCCTTCCACCGGCCGCTCTGGCTGCTGTCCTGGCCCTGGCACAGTCTCTGACTGTGGTAATCGTACCTGCCAGGGTGCCTCAGGGTCAGGATGGTGCTGGGGGGGTCGCGTGGGGGCAGTGGTACTGCTGCCCAGGCTGTCCATGGGCCTAGTTCTTTGTCGGGGAATGGGGGGCGATCCGGGAGGCACGGGAGAGAGTGGGGATGGACTCGGGGGAATCCAGGCAGCAGGAGCAGGTTGCGGTGGTGAGCCACAGTAGTCACACAGGCAATGTGAGCAGGAGAGATAGGAACGCAGAGGAGCTCAGGGCATATGAAGGGAGTGATGTTGCGAGGGGAGATTGCTCTGCAGGGGGACCGAGGCCTAATGAAGGTCGCTTGAATGGTTCTGGTGGTATGTCTGGGGTGGGTCCCAGGGCGCATGAGGGTCATAGTGTCAGTATGTCTGTGGGCCTGGGCCATTCTGTGGAGGCGCTGGACAGGAAGCAATGCAGTGTGAGTGAGAGCTTAGGTGTGGGTTTCTCTACTGCTAGTGTGCAGCGTGAAGTGAGGGAGTGTGTGAGCCAGGTCATGGGCATGCAAGAGGACATGATCAGGAGAGCGGTGGTATCTGCTTTAGGGGTGCAGGAAGGGGCGAGGAGGGCTGAAGGGGGTGTCTATGGCCCTCCTGGGGCCCTTACTGCCACTCAGAGTACTCCCCAGTCTGCTTTCTTTTCACAGGGATCTGCTGCAGGCGAGCTGAGAATGCAGGCTGGACCAAGCAGCCAGAACACAATGGCCAGAGGAGGCTTGGAGGCCCCTACACCAGCGTCAGCAGAGCAGCAGCCCTCTTCTTCCGGGACAACGCAACAGATGGCACAGTCTGGGGAGTGCACCATCACTGATATCACACACACAAACATGGGTTCTTCCTCTAGTGACTCAGGTTCTGATAGTGAGGCAGGGCTAGGGTTAGTTGGCAAGGGGCAGCACCAAATGTTTAGAATGATAAAGAAATTAGTGGCAGCACAGGTGCAGACAAAGGAGGTCGCGCAAGGGGTAGTTGAGGGGGCTCCTTTGTCGCAGGTGGTGGAGGCGTCGGCACTGATGCCTGGCCAGGTAGCGCTGAGGAAGGTGGCAGTGCACGGGGATACATACCCGTGCTTGGTCCACTCTTTGTATGGGCATCTTAAGGCAAAGGTCATTAAGAAAATACAGGAAGGTAGATATGTAAATATCCACAAACTGTCCCCGGAGGCTTGCAGGGCTAAGGAGAGGGCGGCCGAAGAATCGGGCCCCAAAAAAGTGCGGCGTCCAGAGACGTACGAGAAGTGGCAACATGGTTCAGGGTGTTGGCCTCTTGTTATGTTGACAGATGCCCACTCAGGGGCATAATCTCTTTAAATATCAGGACACCATTGGGGATATCCATACATGGTTTAAAGAGGGTGCATGGCGGGATTATGATGTGGCATCCCGCAAGAAGATGGTGGGAAACCCCATATTGCACTTTGGAACGCAAGACATGCACTTGTGGTCCAAACTGGGTACGGGGGCCAGGCCTGGTGCCGTGCGTTCCCTCCCGCGCCAGAAGAGGAGAGGGAGAGAATGCTGGAAATTCCAGGACAAACAGTGTGACAGAGGAACGAATTGTTCCTTTCGCCACATCTGTAAGTTTTGTAGTGGACCGCACCTGGGTTCGGAGTGCGCAAAAAGAAGGGACGCTGGAAATGCCCTGCAGAATCCCAGAGGGGGCGCTTGGGGTTGGTTGGTTGGCACATTACCCTGATCGAGAGGTGGCGAGCCTCTTGTTGTCAGGGTTGAGGGACGGTTTCAGGATTCTGGTAACTTCGCCCGTAGAGGGTTCTACGGTTCATCGTAAGCTGAAATCGGCTTATGAATTCCCTCATGTGGTAAGGGAAAAGTTGGCCAAGGAATTGGCGTTGGTGAGGGTGGTTGGCCCGTTTCGGGAGCTCCCATTCCTGGATCTGGTTGTCTCCCCGCTTGGAGTGGTCCCAAAAGGGAGCAAGGCAAGTTCAGGTTAATACACCACTTGTCTTATCCCAAGGGAGCTTCGGTGAACGACGCAATTGATCCAGACCTTAGCTCGGTGCACTACTAGTCCTTTGACGAGGCACTGGGGGTGGTACGGGCAAAGGGTGGGGGAGCATTAATGGTGAAATTGGCTATAGAATCCACATTCAGATTGCTTCCGCTTCATCATTTTTCCTTTCGGCTGATGGGAATGAAGTTTGAAGGAGAGTTTTATGTTGACCGGTGTCTGTCAATGGGGTGCTCGCTTTTGTGCTCCCTGTTCGAATTTTTCAGTTCATTCCTGCACTGGGTGGTGCAGAGGGCACCTGGATGACTTTCTGCTGGTACGGGGTTCGGGAACGGACAAATGTAAAAAGGTGATGGAGGTGATGCAGGGTGTGATGGCCGAGTTTGGGGTCCCGCTCGCGGAAGACAAAACTCAGGGCCCTTGCACGTGCCTCATGTTTTTGAGCATAGAGATTGACACAGTGGCATCTCTATGAAGGCTTCCAAAGAATAAAGTCAACCGCCTCTTAGAGGTGGTTCAATCGGGGGCAGATTGCATCACCATTAAGGAACTGCAATCGTTGTTGGGCTTCCTTAACCTGCGGGGAGGGCCATCCCCATGGGGAGGGTCTTCAATCGCAGACTGGAGGGTCAATTGAAAGGTCAGAGGGATCAGCGGCAATGGTGTTGGGTCACTACACAGATGAAGGAGGATTTGAAAGTGTGGGAACGGTTCCTAGTTCATTTTAACGGGATTTGCCTTTGGAGGGCTGGACCTATCTCAAACCAGGCCTTGCATCTGTTCACTGATGCGGTGTTCACTGATGCGGCTGGGGGTCTGGGGTATGGCGTCTATCTTGACGAGGATTGGAGTGCGGAGGCATGGCCGGCGGATTGGTTATCAGCTGACCTTACCCGTAATATGGCATTACTTGAGCTCTTCCCTATAGTGGTGGCGGTTGAGCTCGGGGGGACCATCTGGCTAATCAGTCTGTGATTTTTTGGTCTGATAATATGAGCGTGGTGTACGCCATAAACAGACTGTCAGCGACTTCCCCAGTGGTGGTGACTTACCTTAGACACCTGGTGTTGCGTTGCTTGCAGCTCAACGTTCGCTTTATGGCGCGGCATGTCCCGGGGGTGTGGAACGTCATTGCAGACGCACTCTCTAGGTTTAAATGGGATCAGTTCAGAAGGGTGGCTCCAAGGGCAGCAGCAGAGGGTCTAACATGCCCACCCTTTCTTTGGCAGCTGGCGGGGGTTTGGAGTCCATTCTCCCCCTGATCCGGGCTTCGTTGGCACCTAAGACGTGGGCAATGTACATGTCACACTGGAAGGCGTGGGAGTGCTTCAGTGAGCAGAAGGGTTTCTTAATTCGCCAGGCTTCTCAGGTACATGTTCTTGAATGGTTGGTGTGCTTGAAGCAAGAGGGTGTGTCCAGATTGTCGGCTCTTAGTAGGTTAGCGGCTTTGTCATTTTTTAATAAAGCGTTGGGTCTGGCAGACTTCACCAATGATTTTCTGGTGAGGCAAGTCTTGAAGGGGTGGGGCCGAGTGGCCCCACGCTCTAAAGACCAGAGGGAATCTATCACTGCGGCAAGGTTGCGGCAGTTGGTGGGAAAATTAGGCTCAGTGTGCTCTTCATCCTATGAGGCCTGCATGTTCCAGGCTGCTTTTGCGCTGGCATTCGCAGGGGCTCTGAGAATAGGGGAAGTAGTGTCCACATCGAAGAAGGGAGATGTTGGGGGAATTAAAATGGAGCATGTGAGGGCTTCAGAGGATGGCCTTCTCCTGCTTATCCCGAGATCCAAAACGGATCAGGAAGGAACGGGGGCTTGGTTGCCCCTACCGAGGCATGAATTCCTGGAATGCTGCCCAGTGCAGAGCGTGGAGGGATTTTGCGGAGTGCGGCCGGTGGGCGCGCGGCAATTTCTCATTCATTAGGACGGAAGCTTGCTTTCGTCTTTTCAATTCCGCAAAATAAAGTCGCGGCAGCGATAGGCTTGGATTTGTCTAGAATAGCCCCACATTCATTTAGGATTGGGGCCGCGACTTGCGCAGCGGCTAGCGGGTCATCGCAGAGGGCATTAAGAGGTTGGGACGCTGGAAATCAGAGCACTATAGGGTTTACATTCGCCCCTTGACTGAGTAGAGAGGGGGTGGGGGCGCGATTTAGGATGCCTTTAAGGTGCCTTCCCAGCTGGGGGAGGACTGAAGGAAGTCTGTATTATTCTGAGGGCTGCACTTCATTGTCCATATCCATGTTGTTCTAGGTAAGATAACTCCCCCGGTTCATGTGTGGATTATTGGTTATTCCTTTATCCACTGGGTGGCTATTAGGGCGCTTCATTCCCCAGAGGGGCAGCAGCTAGGATTGGCTTCATCCAGGGCTAACATTTGCTGGCTCGGTCGCAGGGGGCTAAATTGGAATGAACTACCCCACCCTTTTACAGGATGCACACAGGAGGTGGGGAAAGCCTCAAGTGATTGTAGGGAATTTGGGGGGGGGTAATGACTTGGGGTCTATTCCTGTGTTGAACCTCATACGGATTATGAGTGCGGATTTGAAATGTTTGAGTGTGTGGCTCCAGGATGTAAGGATAGGATGGTTAAACGTGGTTGTTCGACTGCATTGGCATCACATTCTCACTCAGAGGGCAGCATAGAAGTCCACAAGAAGGTGAACAGGGAGATGGGGAGAGCGGTCACGGCCTTGGGAGGCTTTGTAATTACGCATGATTCCATCACGGCCGACAAAAAGGCCCTTTACCGACCGGATGGGGTTCACCTGACAGATGTCGGGTTGGACATCTTTTTGGCTGACCTTAGGAAAGCCTTGTCATCGGTTGTTTAAAACAAAAAACAAAAAAAAAACATTTATCTATGTTTGGTAATATATTTATGTGCTATGGTTGGCATCTGACTGTTGTGATGCACAGTATTTTATAAAAAAAATAAAAAAATATATATATATATAGTTTTAGGTTATGTGCAGGGCTTGGTTGGTTATGGGTGGCAGCAAGAGTAAGTTGTCCTTTTCTCTTGTGGCGGTCAGGCAAGGCCCTGGGAGCGGGCACGGAGAGAGCAGAGTGATGGCCCGAACACAGGGAGAGGTGTCGCCCACTAAGTGCCGGCTTAGGGGTTCCTCTCCCTTTAAGAGCTGCAGGCCAAAGAGCTCTCCATAACAAATCTCTCTCTCTGTGGCAATGAGAGTGCGCAACCCTGTGCCACGCTGCAAACATCTGCGGGGCCTTGACCGTCAATCGGTAAGGGGTAGGTTAGTGAGAAGATGCCGCCACCAGCTATAAGGAACTTGCAACAAATTCAGTTATAAGTTATTAAAGAGTTGCCTAATATTGGACAATATTATCCAGAATTAAATATGTTTATTTAATAAACGTAACCGGTCTTTTCCCCAAGCAGTTGTGTTGTGTATTTATTATAAGTTAGTTCAGAGAACGTAGGACGTAATAGGAGGTTTATCCCTTATGGCAGTGGAGGGCCCTCTAGTGGGACTGTAGCAAAATTAAGGGATAGCTGACTTGAAGTCTGGAGTGTTCTAATGTGTGTATGTTACATTGTTGCAAGTGGGTGGGCGGGTGTACCTCTTGCCTTTATAGGGTCCTGTTGCAGTGGATCCGGCCTCTTCCTGCTTCCAGACTTCAAGGGAGTTTTTCCCCACCCGCCCATCCCTGGATGAAGTTAAGTGGCGGCAAGAAGGTATCGAGTTTAGGTTTTTCCCCGGCGGGGGTAGGTTTAGTTAAACTAGCCCCATAAGCCAGGGTTGTAAGATAGTCATCCACTTCTCACAGGCGTGTTGTACGACTCGGTTGGATGGGTCGCCTTACTGGGTTGGCTGAGTATGCCCTAACTGGCGGTAGGGCAAGGCCCTGGGAGAGGGCACGGAGAGAGCAGAGTGGCGGCCCGAACACAGGGAGTGGTGTCGCCCACTAAGTGCTGGCTTAGGGGTTCCTCTCCCTTTAAGAGCTGCAGGCCGAAGAGCTCTCCATAACAAATTTCTCTCTCTGTGCCAATGAGCGTGCGCAAACCTGTACAACGCTGCAAACATCGGAGGGGCCTTGACTGTCAATCAGTAGGGGTTAGGTTAGTGAGAAGATGCCGCCACCAGCTATAAGGAACTTGCTACAAGTTCAGTTATAAGTTATTAAAGAGCTGCCTAATATTGGACAATATTAGCCAGAATTAAATATGTTTATTTAATAAATGTGACCGGTCTTTTCCCCAAGCAGTTGTGTTGTGTATTTATTATAAGTTAGTTCAGAGAACGTAGGACATAATTGGAGATTTATCCCTTATGTGGACAGATAAAAACTTCCCCAAAAGACCAGAGCATTTTTAGCATTTTTCCATCACTACATTTAAACATAAATAGAGCTTTTTTATATATTTACCTATCAAAACTATATATATTTTTTTAGTAGACAACCCCAAGTATTGATCTAGGACCATTTTGGTATATTTCATGCCACCATTTCACCGCCAAATGCGATAAAATAAAAATAAAAAGTTAACTTTTTCACAATTTTAGGTTTCTCACTGAAATTATTTACAAATAACTTGTGAAATTATGGCACAAATGGTTGTAAATTCTTTTCTGGGATCGCCTTTGTTCAGAAATAGTAGACATATATGGCTTTGGCATTGCTTTTTGGTAATTGTACTATGCCCATCAGTGAAGAGGTTAATTAGGTAGCTTGTAGGGTTTAGCTTTAGTGTAGAGATCAGCCTCCCACCTGACACATCCCTCCCCTGACCCCTCTCAAACAGCTCTCTTCCCTCCCCCACCCCACAATTGTCACCCCGATCTTAAGTACTGGCAGAAAGTCTGCCAGTACTCAAATAAAAGGCTGCTTGTTTTTATATATTTATTTTTTTGTAATATTTTTTGATCCCCTTTTACCCCCAACCTCCCTGATACCCCCAAAACAGCTCTCTAACCCTTTCCCGCTACCTATTTGCCACCATCTTCAGTACTGCCCTCCTCCGGCCTCCTCCCGCCCCCTCCAGCGATGGGCTGCACACCTGCCTCCCTTCTTATGCTCCCACCAACGATCGGCACCACCGATGTCTGATGCAGAGAGGGCCACAGAGTGGCCCTCTCTGCATCGGTAACTCTGCAAATCTATTTCTGCAGTGCCCCATTCGTGGGACATGCAGAAATAGCGCAATCTGGCTATTTTGAGCAAGATAGCGGCAGAGAGAAGCCCAGGACTGCATAACGACCTTAAAGGGACACTGAACCCAAATTTTTTCTTTTGTGATTCAGATGGAAGAGGATGCTCTGCGTCGGCTGGATTGAAGATGGACCCGCTCCGGATGGATGAAGATAGAAGATGCCGTCTGGATGAAGACTTCTGCCGCTTGGAGGACCTCTTCTGCCCGGATCGGATGAAGACTTCTGCCCCTCTGGAGGTCCACTTAAACCCGGCTGAGTGAAGATGGCTCAAGGTAGGGTGATCTTCAAGGGGGTAGTGTTAGGTTTTATTAAGGGGGGATTGGGTGGGTTTTAGAGTAGGGTTGGGAGTGTGGGTGGTGGGTTTTAATGTTGGGGGGGGTGTTGTATTTTATTTTTACAGGTAATAGAGCTGATTACTTTGGGGCAATGCCCCGCAAAAAGCCCTTTTAAGGGCTATTTGTAGTTTAGTATAGGGTAGGGAATTTTATTATTTTGGGGGGCTTTTTTATTTTATTAGGGGGATTCGAGTAGGTGTAATTAGTTTAAAAAAAAATTAATTATTTTTTTATTTTCTGTAATTTAGTGTTTGTTGTTTTTTGTACTTTATTTTATTTTATTTAATTGTAGTTAATTGTAATTAGTTTATGTAATTAATTTAATTATAGTGTAGTGTTAGGTGTAATTGTAACTTAGGTTAGGATTTATTTTACAGGTAAATTTGTATTTTTTTTTAGCTAGGTAGCTATTAAATAGTTAATAACTATTAATAACTATTGTACCTAGTTAAAATAAATACAAACTTGCCTGTAAAATAGAAATAAACCCTAAGATAGCTACAAATGTAACTATTAGTTAAATTGTAGCTAGCTTAGGGCTTATTTTATAGGTAAATATTTAGTTTTAAATAGGATTAATTTATTTAATTGTAGTAATTTTATTTAGTTTCATTTAAATTAGGGGGGGTTAGGGTTAGACTTAGATTTAGGGGTTAATAAATTTAATATAGTTGCGGCGACGTTGGGGTCAGCAGATTAGGGGTTAATAAATGTAGGTAGGTGTTGGCGATGTTAGGGACGGCAGATTATGGGTTAATAAAATTTAACTAGTGTTTGCGAGGCGGGAGTTCGGCGGTTTAGGGGTTAATATATTTATTAAATTGGCGGCGATGTCCGGTCGGCAGATTAGGGGTTAAAATATTTATTATAGTGTTTGCGTTGTGGGGGGGGGGCCTCGGTTTAGGGGTTAATAGGTAGTTTATGGGTGTTAGTGAACTTTTTATGACTTTAGTTAATTCATTTATTTTATCATCACATTTATTTCTCATTTTAGTTAAGAGCTTTATGTTACGGCGTTAGCCCATAAAACTCTTAACTACTGACTTTTAAATGCGGTAGGAGTCTTGACAGGAGTCACTGCCACCAATGATTACCACCAATGATTACTGTTAAGAGGGAGGGGGCCACCAATGATTACTGTTAAGAGGGAGGGGGGCAGAAAACTTTTTTTAAAAAAAAATAATAATAGGATCTGGTAGGGTTAGGGGGGTGGGAGTATTGGGGGGGCAGCTACACTACAGAAAAAAACTGTAATAAAACCCCCCCACAAAAAAAACTTTATTTTTTGGGGAAAACTGGGTACTGGCAGACAGCTGCCAGTACCCAAGATGGTGGCAAATAGGTAGGTGGGGAGGGTTAGAGAGCTGTTTGGGGGGGATCAGGGAGGTTGGGGGATAAGTCAGGGGTACATCACAGCTGAATAATTTTTTTAAAAAAATAAAAATAAAAAACTCCTTTTATTTTAGTACTGGCAGACTTTCTGCCAGTACTTAAGATGGCGGGGACAATTGTGGGGTGGGGGAGGGAAGAGAGCTGTTTGAGAGGGATCAGGGGGTGGGATGTGTCAGGTGGGAGGCTAATCTCTACACTAAAGCTAAAATTAACCCTGCAAGCTCTCTACAAGCTACCCATTTAACCCCTTCACTGCTGGGCATAATACAAGTGTGGTGTGCAGCAGCATTTAGCGGCCTCCTAATTGCCAAAAAGCAACGTCAAAGCCATATATGTCTGCTATATCTGAACAAAGGAGATCCCAGAGAAGCATTTACAACCATTTGTGCCATAATTGCACAATCTGTTTGTAAATAATTTCAGTGAGAAACCTAAAATTGTGAAAAATTTAACTTTTTTTTTAATTTGCTCGCATTTGGCGGTGAAATGGTGGCATGAAATATACCAAAATGGGCCTAGATCAATACTTTGGGTTGTCTACTACACTACACTAAAGCTAAAATTAACCCTTCAAGGTCCCTACAAGCTCCCTAATTAACCCCTTCACTGCTGGGCATAATACATGTGTGGTGCACAGCGGCATTTAGTGGTCTTCTAATTACCAAAAAGCAATGCCAAAGCCATATATGTCTGCTATTTCTGAACAAAGGGGATCCCAGAGAAGCATTTACAACAATTTGTGCCATAATTGCACAAACTGTTTGTAAATAATTTCAGTGAGAAACCTAAAGTTTGTGTCAAAATTTGTGAAAAAGTGAACGATATTTTTTATTTGCTCGCATTTGACAGTAAAATGGTGGCATGAAATATACCAAAATGGGCATAAATCAATACTTTGGGTTGTCTTCTAAAAAAATATATATATATACATGTCAAGGGATATTCATAGATTCCGGACAGATATCAGTGTTCCAAAGTAACTAGTGCTAATTTTGAAAAAAAGTGGTTTGGAAATAGCAAAGTGCTACTTGTACTTATTGCCCTATAACTTGCAAAAAAAGTAAAGAACATGTAAACATTGGGTATTTCTAAACTCAGGACAAAATTTAGAAACTATTTAGCATGGGTGTTTTTTGGTGGTCGTAGATGTGTAACAGATTTTGGAGGTCAAAGTTAGAAAAAGTGTGTTTTTTTCCATTTTTTCCTCATATTTTATAATTTTTTTATAGTAAATTATAAGATATGATGAAAATAATGGTATCTTTAGAAAGTCCATTTAATGGCGAGGAAAACGGTATATAATATGTGTGGGTACAGTAAATGAGTAAGAGGAAAATTACAGCTAAACACTAACACTGCAGAAATATAAAAATAACCCTTGTCCTTAAAGGGACATGAAACCCACATTTTTTCTTTCATGATTTAGAAAGAGAATGCAATTTTAAACATCTTTCTAATTTACTTCTAGTATCTAATATATTTTATTCTCTTGATATTCTTTGCTGAAAAGCATATCTAGATATGCTCAGTAGCTGCTGATTGGTTGCTGCACATAGAAGCCTCATGTGATTGGCTCACCCATGTGCATTGCTTTTTCTTCAACTAAGGATATCTAAAAAATGAAGCAAAATAAATAATAGAAGTAAATTGTAATGTTGTTTAAATTTGTATGTTCTATCTGAATCATGAAAGAAAGATTTTGGGTTTAGTGGCCCTTTAAGGGTAAGAAAATTGAAAAATGGTCCGCTCATTAAGGGGTTAAGGGCAAACGTTTAAGTGCCTTAAATAAAAGTGTCCATTTCACGAAAGTTGAAAATTATCTCCTTTGTTGCACTAACTTCTATTTTAAATTCATTAAAGTATAAAAGGATTAGGGATCTGAAACCCAAAACTTTCACTTTTTGTGATTCCAACAGAGCATACAATTTTTAAAAAGTTTCCAATGTATGTCTATTATCAAATTTGCTTTGTTCCCATAATATTCTGTGTTAAAGAGATACCTAGGTAGGCATCTGGAGCACTACATAGCTGGAAATAGTGCTGCCATCTAGTGCTCTTGCAAATGGATAAGATTTTTGCAAATCTGCTGCAATATAGTGCTCTAGAAATAGGCCGGCTCCTAAGCATATATCCCTGATTTTAAACAAAAGATACCAAGAAAATGAAAAAAAAATAAAAAATGGTAATAGATGTAAATAAAAAAGATGTTTAAAATAGAATGAAAGAAAACATTTGGGTTTAGTATCCCTTTAAAAGGACACTGAACCCAATTTTTTTTTTTCTTTCGTGATTCAGACAGAGCATGCAATTTTAAGCAACTTTCTAAATTACTCCTATTATCAAATTGTCTTCATTCTCTTTGTATCTTTATTTGAAAAGCAAAAATGTAAGTTTAGATCCCGGCCCATTTTTGGTGAACAACCTGGGTTGTTCTTGCTGATTGGTGAATAAATTCATCCACCAATAAATAAGTGATGTCCAGGATACTGAACCAAAAATTGGCTGGCTCCTTTGCTTAGATGTCTTCTTTTTTAAATAAAGATAGCAAGAGAACGAAGAAAAATTGATAATAGGAGTAAATTAGAAAGTTGCTTAAAATTGCATGCTCTATCTGAATCATAAAAGAAAACAATTGGGTTCAGTGTCCTTTTAACTTAGTGAATGGCTACATAGAATAATATATGGAGATACTTTGCATGCCTTTCACCTAGATTACAAGTTTTGCGTTGCAGCTTGTAATGCTGAAAATATGGCATTTTCAGCGTTAAAACAGCACCGCAGCTATTACAAGTCTTGTCGGTATAGCTGTACCTTTTGGCCTATAACGCAAAGTCAGTCACGCACACATAAAAATGACGTTTTTTCATGGGATTCCCATAGCGCTGATATTACGAGTTTTGCGTTCTGGCTAAAAAGTGAGCGTTACAGTCTAAAATGACAAGATCCGTACCACCATCTAAAGTCAGTAGTTATGAGTTTTACACTACAAATCTGTAACATAAAACTCATAACTAAACTGCTACAAAGTACACTAACACCCATGAACTACCTATTAACCCCTTAACGGAGGCCCTCCCGCATCGCAAACACTATAATAAATGTATTAACCCCTAATCTGCTGCTCCCGACATCGCCGCCACTAAAAAAATGTTATTAACCCCTATTCTGCCGCTCCCCAACATTGTCGCCACTATAATAAACTTATTAACCCCTAAACCACCGCCTTCCTGCATCAGCCAATAAGATTTAAGCAACTCTTATTCTATTGGCTATTAGAATTAGCCAATAGAATGAGAGCTGATTAAATCCTATTGGATTAGAAGAGGCCGTCTGGATGAAGACTTTTTGCCGCCTGGATGAAGACTTCGCCGGGATGAAGATCGTTCAAGCAGGACTTCAAAAACTGTAAGTGAGGGTTAGTATTAGGCTTTTTTAAGGGTTTATTGGGTGGGTTTTATTTTTTAGTTTAGGGTCTGGGCAGTTAAAGACCTAAATGCCCTTTTAAGGGCAATGCCCATACAAATGCCCTTTTCAGGGCAATGGGTAGCTTAGGTTATTTTAGATAGTTTTTTTATTTGGGGGGTTGGTTGGGTGGTGGGTTTTACTGATGGGGGGAGTGTTTGTATTTTTTTTTACAGGTAAAAGAGTTGATATCTTTGGGGCAATGCCCCACAAAAGGCCCTTTTAAGGGCCATTGGTATTTTTTTCTAGATTAGGTTTTTTATTTTGCGTTGGTTTTTTATGGGTATTAAATTTGCTTGTTATTTTGTGTAATGAATATTTTTAGAGGGTGTTTGTCATTTTTTGGAGAAAAAGAGCTGTTTATCTCAGGGCAATGCCCTACAAAAGGCCCTTTTAAGGGCCCCCCAAAAGGCCCTTGTAAGGGCCCTTGGTAGTTTGGGGAGTGGGGGGTTTGTATAGTTTTAGGGGGTGTTTGTATTTTTTTTTGGAGTAAAAGAGCTGTTTATCTCAGGGTAATGCCCTACAAAAGGCCCTTTTAAGGTCCCCCCAAAAGGCCCTTTTAAGAGCCCTTATTCTAGAGTAGTTTTTTTTTTTATTTTGGGATATTAGAATATGATTAATCTTTATTTCTTTAGATATTTTTATTTTTTGTAATGGTCAATTTTAGTTGAGGCAGGCAGGTTAGGTTTTATTTCACAGGTAAGTTTGTATTTATTTTAACTAGGTAGTTAGTAAATAGTTAATAACTATTTACTAACTAGTCTACCTAAATAAATAAATAAATACAAACTTACCTGTGAAATAAAAATAAAACCTAAGCTAGATACAATATAATTATTAGTTATATTGTAGCTAGCTTAGGTTTTATTTCACAGGTAAGTAAGTATTTAGTTTTAACTACGTATTATTAGTTAATGATTGTAAATTTAATTTAGATCTAATTTAATTATGTTAAAGTTAGGGGGGTTAGGGTTAGGGGTTTATATAGTTTAATTTAGCTTGTTGTAATGTGGGGGGGCTGGCGGTTTAGGGATTAATAAGTTTATTTAGTTAATAATTGTAAATTTAATTTAGCTATATTTTTATTATGTTAAAGTTAGGGGGTGTTAGGGTTAGGTTTAGGGTTATGTTAGTTTTAGGGTAGGGTTAGGGTTACGTTAGGGTTAGGTTTAGGGGTTAATATAGTTTAATTTAGCTTGTTGTGATGTGGGGGGCTGGTGGTTTAGGGGTTAATAAATGTAGTATAGTGGTGGCGATATCGGGAGCGGCAGATTAGGGGTTAATAATTTTATTAAGGTAGCAGCGATATAGGGAGTGGCATATTAGGGGTTAATAACTGTAGGCAGGCGTCAGCGATTTTGGGGGCATCAGATTAGGGGTGTTTAAACTCAGGGTTTATGTTAGGGTGTTAGGTTTAAACAGTATTTTTATTTCCTCATAAACATCAATGGGGCTGTGTAACGGAACATTTGTTTCTGTAATTGGGGATGTTAGTTCTTTTTTTTGCCGGCTCTCCCCATTGATTTCTATGGGGAAATCGTGCACGAGCACGTTAAACACAGCACTCGTTTTGGGTGCGGTATGGAGCTCAGAGCAAATACATCGCAGGCAAAAGGCGTATGTTTAAAAACATGTAATGGCAGCACTATAGGAGATTAAATTATGTATATATTGAATATAAAAATAATTACAATATAAAATGAAAACAATTGTTTAATTAAATGATTCAATATACATTTAAGGTTGATTTTTTTTTTTTTTTTTTAATTTTACTTTATTTTGATTTGTCAAGAATTTTCTTAGAATGAAATGATTATTTACCAGCTGTAATACACTGTCATTAGTATAAATCTGTTTTTGTATTTAACAGTTTGAGCACAGGTGTTTCAATGTGATTATTACTCAAGCAGAGCAATTTAAAATTATTATATTTATTAAGAAGTAAAAACATGGTCCTAAAATAAGAGAAATTTCAAATGAGTTGAATTAGCAGAAAAAAACAGGAATGGCAAACCAGCATCAAGAACAAAGATTAACCAGGAACACTGTCACAAAGGCCATAAGGAAATGCTTTGAATCAGCAAGGAACGGTTTAAATAACACTTTTGGCGCCAAACAAGATGTTTTCCACCAACCATGATGTATTCCAACAGGATAAAGATGTCAACCAGAAACCATGATGCATTCCAAAAGGAAACAGGATGTGTTCCAGCATTCATGGAACATTCCAGCAGGGACGAGAATATTGTCCATTAGCCATGATACATGTAAGCAGGACACATAATGTGTTCCAGCAACCATGATATATTCTAACAGGAAACAGCATTCTAACAAATAATAATGGTTTCACGAACACCTCCTTTTTTCTAACATTAAACATGATGTGTTTTAGCCAACGCAATTCATTATAACAGAAAACAGGATCTGTTCTATCAGCCATGATACCTCCTAACAAGAAAAAAAAAAGTATTACAACAGCCTTAACATTCAATCAGGAAACAGGATGTGTTTCAGTAGCCATGCTATTGGGCTTTGAACCCAGTTATTCTAAGGTTAACTGACTGAGTCACTGTATTGAAACTCAGCTGGTGATTACCCACAACTTTGAGTTTTGCCAGTGGCATGGGTTGTGTGTTTTCTCTGTAAATTGTAAATTGACTGTATCACTTCATTGTATTTCAGTGCATTTTGTTAGAAGATAGAATATGTGTGTGTAGGTTAGGAACCAAGTAAGAAGAAACCTTGTATTTTATATATGCATAAATCTTGCTCATATGCATTTTTAATTCTTAAAAAAATATTTTTCATAATAATTGATATACACATAAAATAAGGGGAAAATAAGAAATGCAGAGATAAATGTTTTACTGGAACTAGGTCACTGTCATACATAATATTGCTTTTTCATAATTTCCTCTGAGCAAACCTCTTGGGTCATCATTTATTTTTGGTAATTTAGCCCAATAAAATAGTTTGGCAGTGTTCCACTTTTTTTGACCATGCAATATAGTTTCTTCTTTATTTGAAAGGAGACATATATCTGTTTAAATTAATGAATGTTAGGAAAGTCACCTTCAACTGCACTATGTAATTAAGAACAAAATTGCTTCATAAAAATCATAGTTCTAAAATATAAACCACAGTCTATCAGTTATATTACTTCATGGGCAATAGGAATGTTCCTAAAAAGTAACAAAATTATATGTATTTTATACCATTCCAGTCTGGCAAAACACTTAGGGCCCTTTTCTCTGAAGCTCCCTGGACTGACAAGATTATCTAAAAAGTCTTGTCAGTACTACAAGGTCCCTCAAAGTATTTTAGAACAGATTTTTTTTGTTTGAGAGGTGTTTATTTTACTAGGACGGGTTCTTGATATAAATGAGTGAACAAACATTATAATATAATGCTAAAAAAAAAGTTTGGATTCATTTCACTCCACCTTAGGCCCTGATTTATCACACAGAATATTGACAAGGTTCTAAAAGAGAGAATGCCTTTGGGGCCTCCAGAGCAGGCTTCAGCAGTTGGAAATTCAGATTGCTTAGGCAATCTTGTCCCCTGCTCATATGCAACTAATTGTGTGAGAGCAGGGCTTGTCAGTCATCCAGGATGAGTCCGGGTTGTCTGACATCTGCAACCTCTGAGGTTGTGGACATGTTAAAAAGCAGTGGTCATGAATGAGCCTGCACTGAAACTACCCTGAAGCTGATTACACTGCTTCATAAATTAGGGACTTAGTACCCAACTTTAAAGACGTTTGAGTTTATTTTCTGTTGTGTTTAAATCCATTAGGGGGTGTCGTTGTGAATTAGTTGAACACCTTGAATTTTGTATGTTTTCATAAACATAGATTGGAAAAACACTCAAAAAGATAAGAAAAGTCTTCTATTAGGCTTTTTTTTTTTTGGGGGGGGGGGGGCGTTTCTTCAGACCTTCACAAAAGCAAAATATACATAGTCAAAACCAAACCAAAATATAAGGCTTATTTAGTCAGTACAATCACTGCCTAATATGTTTGGATGCATTTTTTTTTTGAGTTTACATAATATTATCAATAGATATCTTTGTTAATGTTTTCATATCATTTTATGTAATTCCCTTATTAACATTTTTTATTTGACATACAAACATTTAATTTGATAATATTTTCTGTCTTTATTTTATTAAACTAGGAACTGATCATGTTTATCAATATGTGAACTGAGAATACATGAAAAAGTAAAAACTGAAAAAATGTGTATGAGCTCCTGTTCTGGGAAAATGGAGAACTTGTGAAAATAGTGAACCATGTCACTTCCTGTGACGTGAGATCAGCTGTTTCACAAAGTTTGACCATATTGCGCATGCATTCTATCATCATTACATGCTACAGTTTCGAGACCAGCAAAATTAATTGACCCTCTATACCACGCATGCGCAGCATTTGAAGCTCTGTCAATACCGCGCCCGCTTTGCATGAACAAGCAAACAGTTTTGAACAATTAATTTCTTAAATGTCAGTGTAACTGTAATGGGAATGCATATAAATGTATGGCAAAGTGGGGCGCGGTATGGCCATACAAGATTGGCCTGTGTAGAGGCAAAAGCGGGCGCGGTATTGACAGATTTTCAAATTCCGCGCATGTGCGGTACAGAGGGTCCATGAATTTCACCGGTCTCGAAACTGTAGCAGTGACGTATCAGGCCAGGTATGTAATGATGCTAGAACGCATGCGCAATATGGTCAAACTTGTGATACAGCTGATCCCACATCACTGGAAGTGACATGGTTCGCTATTTTCACAAGTTCGCCCATGTAAAATAAATCTAAATATATTCTTAAAGGGACAGTCTTTTAAAAATTAAACTTTCATGACTCAGATAATGAATGCAAATGTAAACAACTTTCTAATTCACTTTTATCATCAAATTTGCTTTGTTTTCTTGGTATTCTTAGTTGAAAGTTAAACCTAGGTAGTCTCATATGCTAATTTCTAAGACCTTGAAGGCTGCCCCTTATCTCAATGCATTTGACAGTTTTTCACAGCTAGAAGGCATTATTTAACGTGTGCCATATAGATAACATTGTGCTTGGTGGAGTTACTTATGAGAGGACACTGATTGGCTAAAATGCATGTCTGTTCATATAACTGAAATAAGAGGGAAGTCTGCAGAGGCTTAGATACAAGGTAATCACAGAGGTTAAAAGTATATTAATATAACCATGTTGGTTATGCAAAACTGGGCAATGGGTAATAAAGGGATTATCTATATTTTTAAACAATACAAATTCTTGGGTAGACTGTCCCTTTAAGATGTTAAAGGGCCATACATTCAAAACTAAACTTTCATGTTTCAGATAGAACATGCAATTTTAAACAACTTTCCAATACAATTTACTTTTTCTCTTGGTATCCTTTATTAAAAGACATACCTTGGTAGGCTCAGAAGCAGCAATACACTACTGGGAGCTAGCTGCTGATGGGTGGCTGTACATATATACCTATTTTCATTGGCTCACTTGATGTATTCAGGCAACTCCCAGTATGGCATTGTTGCTCCTTCAACAAAGAATTAATAAGGGAATAAGCAAATTTGATAAAAGAGGTAAACAGGAAAGTTTGTTAAAATTGTATGCTCTATCTGAATCATGTAATCAATATGGTTCCTCTAAGAAAACATGGACATAGCCTTGTATAAAGTTTTTTTTTTTTTGCTTATGGACTAGATTGTAAGCTCTCCAGAGCAAGGCCCTCCGGCTATAATACTTTTGTTTAATTTGTTATATGCATTTGTATTTTTTTTTAACATGAATCAGTGTCACTGGCTTATATTCATAGACCAATGGAACTCATTTGAAAGGCAACATCATTTTCAAAAGTCATTAGGTATTGCTTTACTTATATTTTCAGCATTTCATTTGCCGGCATTAACATCTATAATTGTGTGAGATGCCCAATACATAATATCTCGTACATCAAATGAGAACTGCTAGTAACATGGAAAAATAATAATTACAACTGCAAAACAGTGTACGTACCTGTTTATAATTGTAATATATTCCCTCATTTTGTGACGCATTGACTACTGGAATCTACTAAACACCACCTCTCCCACCTCTAATCTATTATGAATGCTTCAGCTAGACTCTTCCGTCTAAGTTGCTGATCTACATCAGCTGCTCTGCTCTGCCGGTTTCTACAATGGCTCCCCCTACACGCTGGAGTACAATTCAAATAGTATTAACCCTAACCTATAAACCACTCAACAGCCTCACTCCCAAATATATTTCCTCTCTCATCTCTAAATACTCCCTGACCTGTCCTCTTCGATCACTCTTTGACCCTTAGACCTACGTCTCTCCACTCCTATTATCTCTGCATCCCTATCTCGCCTTCAAGACTTCTCACACACTGCTCCTATCCTCTGGAAATCTCTACCCCCTTCATTAGACTGTCTCCAAATCTGTATAACTTCAGACGCTCATTGAAAGTCCACCTATTCAGAAAGGCTTATTATCTCTCCTTTGTTTTTCAACCTACTCAAAATAAGTCTTGAAATGCCTTGACTCACTGCTGCAACTACATCCCATGTAACAAGCTACTTCAAACATTATGTCTCTGCACCCTCAACCTGTAGACTCTAAGTTCTTCAGAGCATGGCTCTCTTCCTGTTGTACTAGATCTGTATAGTGTTATGTTTTTGTACCTTATCACAAATCCTTGTGATTGTATACCCCCATCTCTATACCAGCGCTACATAATTTTACAGCACTATACAAATAAAGGCTAATAATAATAATATTTTAATATTGCAGAATTCACTATTTTAAAGCTGATGTGGTGGTCTTGGTTTTATTTTAATTTTATTTCTCTTGTTTTCAAGTTTTTCTTTTTTGTCAATGTTATGTTAGAGTGAAATGGTTTATAGAGGGAATTTTTATTATTATTATTATTTATTTGCTCTGTAAGATTATAAGAGGGTTTTTGTGTGGTATTTTCTCAGTGGAATGCGGGTTCATTGATTGGAATGGAGCTTAACATGCAACGCTCAGCCATGACAAAGGTTGGATGCAGATCTTTAAGAATTCTGCAAATTTTCAAGCTACGATGTTGCAGTGACTTTTAAATATTAGTAATAATAGTAATAATTGCAATACTTAGGATTCCGTGTGTCTAATAGATTTACTTGGCTTAAAAATAAAAAAGAGACTACTGGATTTTGTATTGGAATTACCCCAGGTTTGTCGTCCCCTCAACAAAAATAAAATAAAAATCATGACTCTTCAAATGGTTTGGAATACATACCATTGAAAGATAGGAGCAGCTAGCTACTTTGCAATACATTATTTAGAAAAATCTAACATGCACAACAGAGTTTTTATAAATAATAGGTGTTATTTATATAAATTATATGTTATAGACTTTTTTAGAATGTGAAACTGCTCAGAGTAAAAGTTATACTAATTTATTGATACTGTTTATGATATTTTTAAGTGTACACAACCTACAGATGGTCATAAGTCACATACCCTAATCTTGCTGCTTTTAGTACCAGCAATGATATCAATTTCTGTGGTCTCAACTTGTATAAGAAGCAATTTTGCAAAATGAAGTGTGTTGCAAAAATATTGTGTTCTAAAGAATTTTAGATGCTTTTCTCTGTAATTAAAATTCTAGTAGAAGGTCCTTTTAACTGATTTAGATACAAATGTACCAAAGCCGTTTCATATAAGTCAGTAAAAACTGCTTTCAAAGCACATAGAGGGACCAATTTATGTAGCTGCGAATGCAGCTGTTTCCGCTCAAGCGTTCAGGCTCGCCGGAAACATAAGTTAAGAAGCAGCGGTCTTAAGACCACTGCTCCTTAACTCATAAGCCACCATACGATCGGGATGATTGACACCCCCTGCTTGCAGCAGATTGGCCGCAAATCTGCAGGGGGCGGCATTGCACAAGCATTTAACCAGAAATGCTTGTGCAATGATAAATGCAGACAGTGTATACTAACGGCATTTATCGGTGTCAGGCGGACACGATCCGCTTTAGTGGATCATATCCGCCTGCATCTTCATAAATCGGCCCCATAGCCTCAGGAAACTTTAAGTTTAAAATATAAACTATGTACTACTTAAAAAAATTATGATAAAAAATCATTTCTGTTTGATCAAAGAAATTCATCACTGCAGATAGTTTTATAATTTCTAAGAAAAAAAAAGTATAATATCATGCACTTTGATGGATACTGTGCCCAGGCAAGTCCTTGCGTAAGGTGTTGGCCCACCTCAATCCTACAGGCACTGGGAAAAAAACAAAATAAGGGTGCCACATGGCCGAGCACAGTCTTGGTATAATCTTAAGTGTAATATAAAGAGTAAAACTTACTTTAGAAGTGCAGTTTTGGGAGCTTTATGTACAAGCTGGGATTTCACGGCCACTTAGCTGAGTGGCCCACGTGTAGTTCAGGAACCAGCAGTCTCCAGTCAAGGTGCAGGAACAAACTACTGGGAATCGTTCAGCTGATACGACCAAATAGCATGAAATAGAGAGTTTATGAAGCAATCTTATAAATAATAAAACATATTTATTATAAAAACATTACTTGTCCAGCACGTACAAAACACTAGTTTCTAATTTTGTCTTATTCAGAGTTAACAACAATTTTATCAACTTTTCAAAAATCTTTTAACTATCAATGGCCTAGATTTGGAGTTTTGGGTGCATTAGCTACGGATGCTTTTTTTCTCCCGCACCTTTTAAATACCGCTGGTATTTAGAGTTCACAGAAGGGCTGCGTTAGGCTCCAAAAAGGGAGCGTAGAGCATAATTTACCGACACTGCAACTCTAAATACCAGCGGTGCTTACGGATGCGGCCAGCTTCAAAAACGTGCTCGTGCACGATTCCCCCATAGGAAACAATGGGACAGTTTGAGCTGATAAAAAAACCTAACACCTGCAAAAAAGCAGCGTTCAGCTCCTAACGCGGCCCCATTGTTTCCTATGGGGAAACACTTCCTAAGTCTGCACCTAACACCCTAACATGTACCCCGAGTCTAAACACCCCTAAACTTACACTTATTAACCCCTAATCTGCCGCCCCCGCTATCGCTGACCCCTGCATATTTTTTTTAACCCCTAATCTGCCGCTCCGTACACCGCCGCAACCTACATTATAGCTATGTACCCCTAATCTGCTGCCCCTAACACCGCCGACCCCTATATTATATTTATTAACCCCTAATCTGCCCCCCACAACGTCGCCGCCAGCTACCTACAATAATTAACCCCTAATCTGCCGACCGGACCTCACCGCTACTATAATAAAGTTATTAACCCCTAATCCGCCTCACTCCCGCCTCAATAACCCTATAAGAAATAGTATTAACCCCTAATCTGCCCTCCCTAACATCACCGACACCTAACTTCAATTATTAACCCCTAATCTGCCGACCGGACCTCGCCGCTACTATAATAAATGTATTAACCCCTAAAGCTAAGTTTAACCCTAACACTAACACCCCCCTAAGTTAAATATAATTTTATTCTAACAAAATAAAATAATTCTTATTAAATAAATTATTCCTATTTAAATCTAAATACTTACCTGTTAAATAAACCCTAATATAGCTACAATATAACTAATAATTATATTGTAGCTATTTTAGGATTAATATTTATTTTACAGGCAACTTTGTATTTATTTTAACCAGGCACAATAGCTATTAAATAGTTAATAACTATTTAATAGCTACCTAGTTAAAATAATTACAAAATTACCTGTAAAATAAATTCTAACCTAAGTTACAATTAAACCTAACACTACACTATCAATAAATTAATTAAACACAATACCTACAAATAAATACAATTAAATAAACTAACTAAAGTACAAAAATTAAAAAAGAACTAACTTACAAAATAATAAAAAAATATTTACAAACATTAGAAAAATATTACAACAATTTTAAACTAATTACACCTACTCTAAGCCCCCTAATAAAATAACAAAGCCCCCAAAATAAAAAAATGTCCTACCCTATTCTAAAATTAAAATAGAAAAGCTCTTTTACCTTACCAGCCCTTAAAAGGGCCATTTGCTGGGCATGCCCCAAAGAATTCAGCTCTTTTGCCTGGAAAAAAAAACATACAATACCCCCCCAACATTACAACCCACCACCCACATACCCCTAATCTAACCCAAACTCCCCTTAAATAAACCTAACACTAAGCCCCTGAAGATCTTCCTACCTTATCTTCACCACACCGGGTACCACCGATCCGTCCTGGCTCCGATGTCTTAATCCAAGCCCAAGCGGGGGGCTGAAGACGTCCATCCTCCGGCTGAAGTCTTGATCCAAGCGGCGGCTAAAGAAGTCCATCTTCGGGCAGAAGTCTTCATCCTATCCGGGTAGAAGAGGACATCCAGACCGGCAAACATCTTCATCCAGGCGGCATCTTCTATGTTCTTGCATCCGATGACGAGCGGCTCATCTTGAAGACCTCCGGCGCGGATCCATCCTCTTCTTCCGATGACTAGACGACGAATGAAGGTTCCTTTAAGGGACGTCATCCAAGATGGCGTCCCTCGAATTCCGATTGGCTGATAGGATTCTAGCAGCCAATCGGAATTAAGGTAGGAAATTTCTGATTGGCTGATGGAATCAGCCAATCAGATTCAAGTTCAATCCGATTGGCTGATCCAATCAGCCAATCAGATTGAGCTCACATTGTATTGGCTGATCGGAACAGAGAGAGTAATCAAATTTCCAAAATAATACGTAAACATTGGTACTTGTTGGGTGAGTGTATGGCAGATATAGAAGAATTTACTTTACCACCTATGCCAGCCTTTAAGAGAAATAGGAACTTAAGGGATACATTGATAAGAGCTGATATTTGTTCCAAAAAACTTTAAAACAATCATACATCACTGAAAAAATCTTGGCTGTTATCCCTGCCTCGGCTGCTCTAACTGCAGTTCAATAATTAAAGGGCCCTTTTTTACACATCCATTCATTGGGCACAAATTTAAGCATAATGCACATTACACATGTCTCACATCTTATGTTGCTTATCTTATCAAATGCCCGTGTGGGCGTGGTTATGTCGGGGAAACCACCAGACATATTAAGGATCATATTAATGAACATAAGAGCAACATAAGATGTGAGATTGTGACAGCACCGGTGGTGGCACATTTTTTGGAATTTGGCCACCAGGTAAATCAATTACGTTTTCAGGTAATTGAAAAAATAGAAACTCCAAGACGTGGAGGTAATAGGGATTTGCTTTTGAAGCAACGTGAAGTCGTTTGGATATTTAAGTTAGACACTCTGGAACCGAGAGGGTTAAATAGGGAGATTGATTGGTCTGTTTTCTATTAGTGTTTTTGACTGTTTTTGACTTTTTTTGCTCTATTAATGCTTAGAAACTGATTTATTATAATTCCTGATATAACTTCAAAGTTAATACCTTAATGGAACTAAGTTAAGTTGTAAGGTTGTTGTATAATTTTCTGACATACTATACTGGTTGCTATGTTTTTATTTGCATTTTGTATATAACAATGTGGTTTTCTTGATGTGTATACATTCTTAGCCTATGTTAAACCCTGTAAATTGATTAAGTGATTTATTAGAATAATTGAGAATGGTATAAATTAAGGCTTTGAGTCTTAGAATGATATCACATGACTAAGGGGACCGCCCCAAAACGTTGTGGTTTGTACATGATCCCCATGTTGGAATAATAAAGGGATTTTTATGCTGACACCTCATTGCTGTTTTTTCTATGTGGATGTTGGGCTTGACAGTGGCCCACTGACGTGTCAGTACACCTGGTTTCAGTGCTGGTCCTTGTTTGGATTCTATTACAGGGTTACCTGTCTACAGCATATTTACATATCCTGCCTGCTATTGCAGAGTTACCTGTCTACAGCTTATCTACGTATTCTGCCTACTATTGCAGAGTTACCTATCTACAACATATCTACGTATCCTGCCTGTCTTTACATAGTTACCTGTCTACAGAATATCTACATATCCTCCCTGCTATTGCAGACATTATCAAACAAACATAGGTTTCCAGCAGAGCTCACACATATTACCCTGATCAATCCTTTTCCGGCACAAAGGAGAGTGAGATGCTGTCAGCCGGTGAGTGAAAAGCTGCCTCCAATGGCATCACCATCAAAAACGCCACAAAGTTTCAAATAACAAAAACAACTATTTAGCCCATTTATAAATACAATCTACTTACAGGAAGCCATCCTTAGAGGAAAATTTCATATAAATCAATGATTCTACAGGAAAGTTAGGATTGAGGGGGTTTTGGGGGGCTATGGTGCATGTTTTGTTTTTGTTATTGCAGTCTCTGTCCTGGTTTTTGTTTGACTTACTTCAAAAAACAAAAACAAAAAACAACCGTGTATTACTTCAATGTACTGCTGTCTTATTCTTATTGGCATATTCCTTTATTTCTCTTATTCTTACCAGGATGATCAATAAGGCACGTTCTGACCTACATTGTATTGGCCTCCTAGACTCCTCCTATTACCATGTGGTTTTGATTAAGACTAATTAGATTTATAGTGTATATATAGCAAGTGTTCCCAAATGTTTTTATGAAGCCTGATGAAACAGCCTAGAGCTGAGAAACGCGTTGCCCTGTTTTTATAATTTTAATAAAACTTTTTTAATATCCTGAACACTTGCTACCATTTTGTTTGCTGGCCTGCTATCCTTCTGATTGAGAGGGCACATCTTATCCTGGGTATTCCTGACTACTGGTGGTCCTGATTTCCATCTGTACCCAGTGGGCCTGTGTCTAAGTCTGGTGGGTGACTATATTGATCCCATCCTGCCTCTATAGCATCAAAGGAGATGCTACAACTATCTTATTACACCGTTCACTTTGTCAAGACAATACTAGGCCATATAGGCACCTGTGTCTCTTTATGTCATTTTGATACAGACATCACACTACTACTGGAGGTTGGTCCCCTGGGTGACTGTAAGAGATCCCAGACTGTCTCTATAGCACTAATTGAGGTGCTTAAACAAATGTGAGTTCAATCTTTGCACATCTGTCAATACATTTTGGACCAAACAATATTGGGCCATGTGGCGCATCTGTCTTCTCTTGTCATTGTATTAGTTTGTCTATCTAAGGGCACCATGTACTAAGCCATCAATTAATCCGACATTGTAGACGCAGATAAACTCGCTGTTACTCGCCACGGGCGAAAAAAAAAAACACGTCTAGCCCGCCGCGAGCAGTGGCAGATTATTGATACATTTGATGCCTGATTGATATGATTATTGACTCTTATGATTATTTATTTGGATGCCATGTGAAACACACTAATTTTTCAAGAAGGAAGATGATCTGGCAACGGATAAGCGATGCAGTTAGTGTCCAGGGTCCTGGAAAAAAAGGCGTGGAACAGCTCAAGAAACGTTATAACGACATCAAACATTTTGCAAAAGCAAAATTGGCCAAAGAAAAAAATTCTGCACATGTGGAGTAGCATATGTGGCTGACTTAAATGACTACAAACATAAGCTTGTTCAGCGTCTAGGGCCTGAGATCATCACCAGCATAACGGACGACTGTGACAATAATTTGAGAGGCAAATGTATAACGTAATAATTTAAACCAAATGCTTGTAAAATATTGATAAGTGTATTTGTCCAATATTATTGTTGAAAAATAACCTTATTTGTCTTCCTACAAAAGAAAGGAGCTGCCTATGTAAGTTACATCGCACATAGGCCTCAATGAATTTGATTTATAGGCCTCTAGTTATGAAGCCGTCTACTTTCCTGCATTCGCCGGCCAAATACGCTCGCTAAGCTCGCCTTCCTTCGCTGCTGTGGACCTGAATACGTTCACCAAAGTTATCAAGAAAGCTATCAAGAAGCCGCGCACCAAGTACGGAGCGATGAGCAGCGGACTGTTGTTCACTGACAGTCTTCGATCTCGCTGCTCATCGGATTCTTGGCAGCTTTCTTGCTAGCCTGTCACTAAGCACCCACACCCTAAACCTAAGTCTAACCCTAACACCCCCCTAACTTTAATATTATTATTATTATTTTTTTTTAAAAAACTTTCACCTAGATTTAGAGTTCTGCGTTAGCCGTCAAAACCAGCATTAAGGGGTCCTAACGCTGCTTTTTACCGCCCGCTGGTATTTAGAGTCAGCCAGGAAAGGGTCTAACGCTCACTTTCCAGCCACGACTTTTCCATACCGCAGATCCCCTTACGCCAATTGCGTATCCTATCTTTTCAATGGGATCTTCCTAACGCCGGTATTTAGAGTCTTGGCTAAAGTGAGCGGTAGACCCTCTACCGACAAGACTCCAGCCGCAGAAAAAAGTCAGGAGTTAAGAGCTTTATGGCCTAACGCCGGTTTATAAAGCTCTTACCTACTGTGCTCTAAAGTACACTAACACCCATAAACTACCTATGTACCCCTAAACCGAGGCCCCCCCACATCGCCGCCACTATAATACATTTTTTTAACCCCTAATCTGCCGACCGGACACCGCCACAACCTACATTATCCCTATGTACCCCTAATCTGCTGCCCCTAACATAGCCGACACCTACATAATATTTATTAACCCTTAATCTGCCCCCCCAATGTCGCCGCTACCTTACCTACACTTATTAACCCCTAATCTGCCGACCGGACCTCGCCGCCACTATAATAAATGTATTAACCCCTAAACCGCCGCACTCCCGCCTCGCAAACCATATAATAAATTTGATTAACCCCTAATCTGCCCTCCCTAACATCTGCGACACCTAACTTCAAGTATTAACCCCTAATCTGCCGACCGGACCTCTCCGCTACTCTAATAAATGTATTAACTTCTAAAGCTAAGTCTAACCCTAACCCTAACACCCCCCTAAGTTAAATATAATTTTATTCTAACGAAATAAATTAAATCTTATTAAAAAAATTAATCCTATTTAAAGCTAAATACTTGCCTGTAAAATAAACCCTAATATAGCTACAATATAATTAATAATTACATTGTAACTATTTTAGGATTTATATTTATTTTACAGGCAACTTTGTATTTATTTTAACCAGGTACAATAGCTATTAAATAGTTATTTACTATTTAATAGCTACCTAGTTAAAATAATTACAAAATTACATGTAAAATAAATCCTAACCTAAGTTACAATTAAACCTAACACTACACTAACAATAAATTAACTAAACTACCTACAATTACCTACAATTAAATCACCTAAACTAAATTATAAAAAAAAACAAACGCTAAATAACAGAAAATAAATAAAGATTACAAGAATTTTAAACTAATTACACTTACTCTAAGCCCCCTAAAAAAATATCAAAGCCCCCCAAAATAAAAAAATGCCCTACCCTAATCTAAAATAAAAAGTTAACAGCTCTATTACCTTACCAGCCCTTAAAAGGCCTTTTTGCTGGGCATGCCCCAAAGAAATCAGCTCTTTTGCCTGTAAAAAAAACATACAATACCCCCCCAACATTACAACCCACCACCCACATACCCCTAATCTAACCCACCCAAACCCCCCTTAAAAAACCTAACACAAAGCCCCTGAAGATCTTCCTACCTTGTCTTCACCCAGCCGGGTACCATCCGATCCGTCCAAAAGAGTGTCCGAAGTCTTCATCCTATCCAGCCAGAAGAGGTCCTCCAGAGGGTCGGAAGTCTTCATCCAGGCGGCATCTTCTATCTTCTATCTTCCGGCGCGGATCCATCCTCTTCTAACGACGTCCTAACACCGAATGAAGGTTCCTTTAAGGGACGTCATCCAAGATGGCGTCCCTCGAATTCAGATTGGCTGATAGGATTCTATCAGCCAATCGGAATTAAGGTAGGAAAAATCTGATTGGCTGATTGAATCAGCCAATCAGATTCAAGTTCAATCGGATTGGCTGATCCAATCAGCCAATCAGATTGAGCTCGCATTCTATTGGCTGTTCTGATCAGCCAATCGGAATTCGAGGGGTTGTAATGTTGGGGGGGTATTGTATGTTTTTTTACAGGCAAAAGAGCTGATTTCTTTGGGGAATGTCCCGCAAAAAGCCCTTTTAAGGGCTGGTAAGGTAATAGAGCTGTTAACTTTTTATTTTAGATTAGGGTAGGGCATTTTTTTATTTTGGGGGCTTTGTTATTTTTTAGGGGGCTTAGAGTAGGTGTAATTAGTTTAAAATTCTTGTAATCTTTTTTATTTTCTGTAATTTAGTGTTTTGTTTTTTTTGTAATTTAGTTTAGTTGATTTAATTGTAGGTAATTGTAGGTAGTTTAGTTAATTAATTTATTGATAGTGTAGTGTTAGGTTTAATTGTAATTTAGGTTAGGATTTATTTTACAGGTAATTTTGAAATTATTTTAACTAGGTAGCTATTAAATAGTAAATAACTATTTAATAGCTATTGTACCTGGTTAAAAAAAAAAACAAAGTTGCCTGTAAAATAAATATAAATCCTAAAATAGCTACAATGTAATTATTAGTTATATTGTAGCTATATTAGGGTTTATTTTACAGGTAAGTATTTAGCTTTATATAGGATTAATTTTTTTAATAAGATTTAATTTATTTCGTTAGAATAAAATTATATTTAACTTAGGGGGGTGTTAGGGTTAGGGTTAGACTTAGCTTTTGGGGTTAATACATTTATTAGAGTAGCGGCGAGGTCCGGTCGGCAGATTAGGGGTTAATACTTGAAGTTAGGTGTTGCAGATGTTAGGGAGGGCAGATTAGGGGTTAATAAAATTTATTATAGGGTTTGCGAGGCGGGAGTGAGGCGGTTTAGGGGTTAGTACATTTATTATAGTGGCGGCGAGGTCCGGTCGGCAGATTAGGGGTTAATAAGTGTAGGTAATGTAGCGGCGATGTTGGGGGGGGGCAGATTAGGGGTTAATAAATATAGGGGTCGGCGATGTTGTGGGCAGCAGATTAGGGGTACATAGGTATAATGTAGGTTGCGGCGGTGTATGGAGTGGCAGATTAGGGGTTAATAATAATATGCAGGGGTCAGCGATAGCGGGGGCGGCAGATTAAGGGTTAATAAGTGTAAGGTTAGGGGTGTTTAGACTCGGGGTACATGTTAGAGTGTTAGGTGCAGACTTAGAAACTGTTTCCCCAAAGGAAACAATGGGGCTGCGTTAGGAGCCGAACGCTGCTTTTTTGCAGGTGTTAGGTTTTTTTTTCAACCCAAACTGCCCCATTGTTTCCTATGGGGGAATCGTGCACGAGCACGTTTTTCAAGCTAGCCGCTACCGTAAGCAACGCTGGTATTGAGAGTTGAAGTGGCGGTAAATTATGCTCTACACTCCCTTTTTGGAGCCTAACGCAGCTCTTCAGAGAACTCTAAATACCAGCGTTATTTAAAAGGTGCGGGGGGAAAAAACAACGCGTAGCTAACGCACCCCTTTGGCCGCAAAACTCTAAATCTAGGCCTTTATTTGCAATTTTGATTTACAATCAAGACAATCACATCACATCTCGTTTTTACATTAATCTTGTGATTTCGCCAATACTGGCATAGTCCTTTTATAAGTCTCTGTAACACGATAGTGAGTTAAGCAATAAAACATAAACTTCCAACAGATAGAATATGTAAAAAAGATTCGTACTGCTCTATCGGGCATGTCAGTTATGTTCCTGATTGGAATTCTTATAGAATAATGCATATTCAGCTTAAAATCGTCTATGATATGTATATTAAAGGGACAGTCTAGGCCAAAATAAACTTTCATGATTCAGATAGAGCATGTAATTTTAAACAATTTTCCAATTTACTTTTATCACCAATTTTGCTTTGTTCTCTTGGTATTCTTAGTTGAAAGCTTAACCTAGGAGGTTCATATGCTAATTTCTTAGACCTTAAAGCCCACCTCATTCAGATTGCATTTTAACAGTTTTTCACCACTAGAGGGTGTTAGTTCACATATTTCATATAGATAACACTGTGCTCGTGCACGAGAAGTTATCTGGGAGCAGGCACTGATTGGCTAGACTGCAAGTCTGTCAAAAGAACTGAAAAAAGGGGCAGTTTGCAGAGGCTTAGATACAAGATAATCACAGAGGTTAAAAGTATATTATTATAACTGTGTTGGTTATGCAAAACTGGGAAATGGGTAATAAAGGGATTATCTATCTTTTAAAACAATAAAAATTGTGGTGTAGACTGTCCCTTTAACTGTTCCTTCCAGACTTACAAGTTCAAAACAAGTACAGTACAACATAGAACTTAAACTAACATAAACCGTGTTTCTAATACACTTTAAGATGAGTTATTCAATATAGCCCAGGATTAAATCGTAATGCATGCCTTGTGTCTCAGGTGGTCTTTCTAACATAAAATTAGGAACAACAGCAGTCCCTAACATGTCTTGATAAATAATTTTAGAACAAAGTGTTAGTGTATAAAAATTACGTATGTCCTGATGTAATAGAGTCTCATGAAGGGATGTTCTAAGTCTTATATCTATAATTTAATGAATTGGTAGATTCAATCTGTATTGTTCCCACAGGAAAACAATATCATCGTAGACATTCAGTCTATTAGTAGTAAAATAGAAATATCTTTCCATTTTAATTATAAAATCCATTTGTTCTAACCAGTTATCTATGGTAGGAGTATGCTGTGATTTCCAAAATCTTGGAATTAGTTTTTTGGCAGCATTGATCATTATCTGATCGCCTTAATTTACAGGTGATGTTAGATATATCATTAAAAATTGCTAACATTGGGGAAAGCTCCAAGGTTAGTCCTGTAGCCTTACCCATTTCTATATATACATCCCTCCAATATGTACGTAAAAGATCACAGTCCCACCAAATGTGGAACATGGTATCTTCCTGACCACATCCTCTCCAACACCTATTGTTCGCAGTTTTAAACATATATTTCAATCTGTTGGGAGTCAGGTACCATCTCATCAAGACTTTTAAATTAGTTTCCATACAGGAAGATGAATGAGAGAACTTGGCTGTAAAGGAGGACCATTGTTTCCATTGCTTTGAAGTTATCTGTATGTTCGTTTCTGTCTCCCACTTCCGCACATAGGCGGGCTTAGATGGAAGGTGTACGTCTCTAATGTACTTGTATATTGCAGATATTGTACCCGTCTCCAACAATTCTCTTCCTACACAGAGCAATTCAAACGCAGTTAGTGGGCGTAAAAATTCCGTCCTATATTTATGTGTTTATATATAATGCCTGATCTGATGGAAAGTAAGCCAAGAGAAGAAACAATTATAACCTTGTTCTTGTAGGGCCTGTCCATCTAACATTTTACCGCCTTGTATTAAATTACTAATTGGGATAAAATCATTGAAAGTATTAATCTCTCTGTCCCTCCCCCCAATGTCAGATCTAGTTTGTCCTAGCTCCTCGTTATATATCAATGTTGTTAATGGAGAACATGGTGTGGATATTTTAGTAAATTTATTTCTATAGGTTGACCAGACAGACCATGTCTCGTGGAAAATAGTATATGACCTACCGGTAGCAAGTGTCTTAGTAGGAGTCTGCGGTGCCCAACATAAGCCGCCCAAGTGAGGTATATTCAGTAGTTGTCCCTCTAAGTGGACCAATTTTTTATGAGAAGATTTATTTTGACGACACCAATCCACTACTCTGCCTAGGGATATGGCTGCTTTGTACCATTGTAAGTTAGGTACTCCTAGCCCACCTCCCTCTCTAGGGGCATATAAAACATTTTGGGACACTCTAGGAGGTCTTCTCTGCCATATGTATGAATTCAGTATTGTTTGTAGTTTATGGATCTCCTTGGTAACATTTCCCATAGGTAGGGCTTGAAAAAGATATAAAGCTTTTGGTAAAAGCATCATTTTTGCAGTTGAAATTCTGCCTCACCAAGATATGTTCTGTTTTGGTAACCATCTAGAGGTTAAAGATTGGAATTCGGTTATAAGTCTCCCATAGTTAAATTTACGTAGATTGTTCTCATTTGAAATTAGGTGAATACCTAAATATTTTAGTGATGCCAGATTGATTCTATATGGGCTATGAATTTTAATGTCATTTAATAAGTCTGCTGAAAAGTTAATAGGATACAGTTCTGACTTAGAGGGATTAACCAAAAAATCAGAGACTGAATTATAGCGTGCCAATTCCTCCTGAACCCTTTTAAGGTATTCTATCGGGTTGGACAGAGTCATCAAGACATCGTCGGCGAAGGGTTATTGTGGATCTTGGCTGCCAAAGGCTCTAAGGAAAGTACAAACAGTAACAGAGACAAGGGGCAGCCCTGTCTGGTCCCGTTGCGTATCTCAAAGGCATCCGACAGAAGACCGTTAACCTTAACTTGTGCAGATGGATTGGCATATAGAGCCAACATTTGAGAAATAAATTTAGGGGGAAATCCAAATTTAATTAATGTGGAATGTAAGAAGGTCCAGTCTAGTCTGTCGAATGCCTTTTCCGCATCTGTCGATAGAAAGGCAGCCGGGCTTTTAGATATTTTAATCTGATCTAGTAGAGTAATTACCTTACCCACATTATCTCTAGCCTCTCTTCCCTTTACAAATCCTACTTGATCAGCATCAATCAATGTAGGGAGTAGAGCGTTCATCCTGTTAGCTAGTACTTTTGCATACAGTTTAAGCTCTGCATTTAGTAGAGAAATGGGTCGAAAATTAGCCGGTGTTGTAAGTGGTTTCCCCGGTTTAGGAATAACCGTTATGTGGGCTTGCAGCATAGTATCTGGGAACCTACCACTATCAGATATAGAATTAAATAACCTTACTAAATGTGGGCATAATTGGGCTTTAAAAGTTTTATAATACAAATCAGAGAAGCCATCAGGTCCTGGGGCCTTGTTTGGTTTCAGATCTGAGATTGCTATAAGAATCTCTTCGATGCTAATAGGTAATTCTAATGCCTGTATCTCCTCAGCAGATAGTTTTGGTAGAACAATATCTTCTAAATATTGGGTACATTTCTCTCTATGGGCATCTAAGGGTCGATTAGTATTTATATTGTAAAGCCTATGATAATATTCCTGAAAAATCCTGGCAATCTCTATCGTATCCTCCACCTTGGAATCTGTGTTTGTCAAAAGTGAATGTATATAGGATGTTGCCGTTTCTTAAGGGCCCTAGCTAGATATTTACCCGTCTTATTGCTTTCCCCATAGAATTTCTGCTGTAGAAAAAAAGCTTTTCTCTGAGATTCGAATTGTAGATGCTCATTTAATATTTTTCTTTTCTCATTAAGAGCTTGTGCGATTGCGTCATCTTTGGGAGTAAGCTTTGCTAAGTAATCTAATTCAGTAATTTCTCCTGCTAAAGTCAAATATTTCTTCCCACTAATTCTTTGTTTGGTTGCTTTAATTTTAATAAGTTCCCCTCTTATGTACGCCTTATGCGCTTCCCATAGTGTGTCTAGCTTAGTTTGTGGGGTAGAATTAATGGAGAAATAAGTGTCTAACTGCTTGGTCAGGTTTTCAACGGTTTGTGGGTCTAGAAGTAAAGAATCATCAAGCCTCCAACAGAAGGGGCGGAGTGGGGCAGAAGGCCATTGTAATAAGCATTCTACTAAAGAATGATCTGACCATGTGGTATGTTTTATATCACAATGTTTAGTATATGACAGTGCCAAATGGTCTGTTAAGATACAATCTAAATGGGAATAGCTCTTGTGTGGAAATGAGAAAAAGGTGTAATCCCTTTTACCAGGATGTAGATAGCGCCAAGTGTCATGTAGGGTAAGCGTCTTGATAGATTGCCATATTGACCTAGAGATTTTGTGTGGTGTACAGGTTGTGGGGTTTGAACTATCTAATATTGGATCAAGTGGAATATTTAAATATCTTCCGACTACCAGAGGTCCCTTAGATATATTTAAAATTTTCTGGGTTACTTGTTTAAGGAATTTATCTTGGCATTGGTTTGGTGCATATAAATTAACCAGAGTAATTGGTTTGCCATATAGCAAACCAACTATGCATAAAAACCTACCCTCCCTATCCTTATCAGTTTGTAGTATTTTAAAAGCAACGGTTCTATGAATAAGGATACTAACCCCATTAACCTTTTTATGTTGACTGACACTATGAAAATGTTGAGTATAATGAGTAGAGAAATAATGTGGAATACTTTTTGATTTGAAGTGGGTTTCTTGCAATAATAGGATTTTATCTCCTCTCTTATACAGATCTTGCATAGCTAGTATCCTTTTATGTGGAATATTAAACCCTTTAACATTTTGAGTGATTATGTGTATATATTGAGCATTACCTTGTGTGTTCATCGGTATATATTGTGCAACGCTTTATTCTTCACCACCTGAGACATTCTGATTTCAAGAGCACCATGTACATACCCTGGGCTTAGTAAAAACAGCAAAGAAAAAAGTTTAACTTCAACATACCATTGAAATAGAACCATAAAACTCCCTGAACAGAAGCTTATCAACAATAAAGTTCAGAGAACAAAGAGGGGGGGGGGGGGGGAATTAGCCAAATTGGGCCAAGCACGAATCAATATCGTATTCATGTCAAAAATAACATTATAAAATAGAACAAAATTTTCCATTCAATAATTAAGCTATTCAACTCCCATTCCTAAACAAACAGTCAATCATATTCATTTACATTTAACTTCCCCTAGGTCATGACAAAAAGAGCCTAGAGTATTTAACTTCCTGCTATCCTATTATTTGGGCCATATGATTCTTTAAATTATCACATGCAGGTACAAATAAACCTTAACGAACCTGAGGGTTTATTACTAAATTGAATTTAATTAAATTAAGTTAAAGCACTTGTTCTAGAATTCTATCAGCCAATCGGAATCTAAGGGACGCCATCTTGGATGACGTCACTTAAAGGAACCTTCATTCGTCGGTAGTCGACGGATGAAGAGGATGCTCCTCGTCGGATGTCTTGAAGATGGACCCGCTCCGCGTCGGATGGATGAAGATAGAAGATGCAGTCTGGATGAAGACTTCTGCCCGTCTGGAGGACCACTTCGCCCGGCTTGGATGAAGACTTCTCCTGGCTTCGTTGAGGTCTTCAGCCCGGTTGGATGATGTCTTCTGCCGTTTCCTTGAGGATGGATGTCCGGTCTTCAGAACTGTAAGTCGATCTTCAGGGGGTTATTGTTAGGTTTTTTTAAGGGTGTATTTGGTGGGTTTTAATTTTAGGTTAGGGTTTGGGCCTGCAAAAGAGCTAACTGCCCTTTTAAAGGCAATGCCCATCCAAATGCCCCTTTCAGTGCAATGGGGAGCTTAGTTTTTTTTAGATAGTATTTTATTTGGGGGTTGGTTGTGTGGGTGGTGGGTTTTACTGTTGGGGGGGTTGTTTGTATTTTTTTTTACAGGTAAAAGAGCTGATTACTTTGGGGCAATGCCCCGCAAAAGGCCCTTTTAAGGGTTATTGGTAGTTTAGTTTAGGCTAGGTTGTTTTTTTTTTTGCGGGGGGGGGGGGTTATTTTGATAGGGCTATTAGATTAGGTGCAATTAGTTTAAATATCTGTAATTTGTTTATTATTTTCTGTAATTTAGTGGGGGGTTTTTTGTACTTTAGCTAATTTAATTTAATTTAGGTAATTGTATTTAATTTAGTCAATTTATTTAATTGTAGGGTTAGGTTAGGTCTTATTGTAACTTAGGTTACGTTTTATTTTACAGGTAAATTTGTATTTATTTTAGCTGGGTAGTTAGTAAATAGTTAATAACTATTTAGTAACTATTCTACTTAGTTAAAATAAATACAAACTTGCCTGTAAAATAAAAATAAACCCTAAGCTAGCTACAATGTAACTATTAGTTATATTGTAGCTAGTTTAGGGTTTATTTTATAGGTAAGTATTTAGTTTTAAATAGGAATAATTTAGTTAATGATAGTAATTTTATTTAGATGTATTTAAATTACATTTAAGTTAGGGGGTGTTAGGGTTAGACCTAGATTTAGGGGTTAATAAATTTAGTATAGTGGAGGCGATGTTGGGGGCAGCAGATTAGGGGTTAATAAGTATAGGTAGGTAGCGGTGATGTTAGGGATGGCAGATTAGGGGTTAATAATATTTAACTAATGTTTGCGAGGCGGGAGTGAGGCGGTTTAGGGGTTAATATGTTTATTATAGTGGCGGCGAAATTGGGGGTGGCAGATTAGGGGTTAATACGTGTAGGTAGGTTGCGGCGACATTGGGGGCGGCAGATTAGGGGTTAATAAATATAATGTAGGTGTTGGCGATGTTGGGGGTAGCAGATTAAGGGTTCATAAATATAATGTAGGTGGCGGCGGTGTCCGGAGCGGCAGATTAGGGGTTACAATTTTCATTTTAGTGTTTGCGATACGGGAGGGCCTCGGTTTAGGGGTTAATAGGTAGTTTATGGGTTTTAGTGCACTTTTTAGCACTTTAGTTATGAGTTTTATGCTACAGCGTTGTACCATAAAACTCTTAACTACTGACTTTAAAATGCGTTAGAAATCTTGGGGGTAGAGGGTGTACCACTCACTTTTTGGCCTCCCAGGACAGACTCGTAATACCGGTGCTATGGAAATCCTATAGAAAAAAGGCTTGACTAAGTTTACGTAAGTCGTTTTGCGGTAAGGCCAAAGAGGTGTGCGGTGCCCCTAAACCTTCAAGACTCATAATAGCAGCGGTAGTTAAAAAGCAGCGTTAACGCTGCTTTTTCAGCTTAACGCACAACTCTTAATCTAGCCGTATGTTTTATAAATTATGATTTATAAATTATGATGTATATGAAATATGAATACAGGGAGTGCAGAATTATTAGGCAAATGAGTATTTTGACCACATCATCCTCTTTATGCATGTTGTCTTACTCCAAGCTGTATAGGCTCAAAAACCTACTACCAATTAAGCATATTAGGTGATGTGCATCTCTGTAATGAGAAGGGGTGTGGTCTAATGACATCAACACTCTATATCAGGTGTGCATAATTATTAGGCAACTTCCTTTCCTTTGGCAAAATGGGTCAAAAGAAGGACTTGACAGGCTCAGAAAAGTCAAAAATAGTGAGATATCTTGCAGAGGGATGCAGCACTCTTAAAATTGCAAAGCTTCTGAAGCGTGATCATCGAACAATCAAGCGTTTCATTCAAAATAGTGAACAGGGTCACAAGAAGCGTGTGGAAAAACCAAGGCGCAAAATAACTGCCCATGAACTGAGAAAAGTCAAGCGTGCAGCTGCCAAGATGCCACTTGCCACCAGTTTGGCCATATTTCAGAGCTGCAACATCACTGGAGTGCCCAAAAGCACAAGGTGTGCAATACTCAGAGACATGGCCAAGGTAAGAAAGGCTGAAAGACGACCACCACTGAACAAGACACACAAGCTGAAACGTCAAGACTGGGCCAAGAAATATCTCAAGACTGATTTTTCTAAGGTTTTATGGACTGATGAAATGAGAGTGAGTCTTGATGGGCCAGATGGATGGGCCCGTGGCTGGATTGGTAAAGGGCAGAGAGCTCCAGTCCGACTCAGACGCCAGCAAGGTGGAGGTGGAGTACTGGTTTGGGCTGGTATCATCAAAGATGAGCTTGTGGGGCCTTTTCGGGTTGAGGATGGAGTCAAGCTCAACTCCCAGTCCTACTGCCAGTTTCTGGAAGACACCTTCAACAAGCAGTGGTACAGGAAGAAGTCTGCATCCTTCAAGAAAAACATGATTTTCATGCAAGACAATGCTCCATCACACGCGTCCAAGTACTCCACAGCGTGGCTGGCAAGAAAGGGTATAAAAGAAGAAAATCTAATGACATGGCCTCCTTGTTCACCTGATCTGAACCCCATTGAGAACCTGTGGTCCATCATCAAATGTGAGATTTACAAGGAGGGAAAACAGTACACCTCTCTGAACAGTGTCTGGGAGGCTGTGGTTGCTGCTGCACGCAATGTTGATGGTGAACAGATCAAAACACTGACAGAATCCATGGATGGCAGGCTTTTGAGTGTCCTTGCAAAGAAAGGTGGCTATATTGGTCACTGATTTGTTTTTGTTTTGTTTTTGAATGTCAGAAATGTATATTTTTGAATGTTGAGATGTTATATTGGTTTCACTGGTAAAAATAAATAATTGAAATGGGTATATATTTGTTTTTTGTTAAGTTGCCTAATAATTATGCACAGTAATAGTCACCTGCACACACAGATATCCCCCTAAAATAGCTATAACTAAAAACAAACTAAAAACTACTTCGAAAACTATTCAGCTTTGATATTAATGAGTTTTTTGGGTTCATTGAGAACATGGTTGTTGTTCAATAATAAAATTAATCCTCAAAAATACAACTTGCCTAATAATTCTGCACTCCCTGTATGATGGCTTTCTGATTAGTAACAATATTATTTTTTATTTTTATTTTAAAGCTACACCTCCCCCGCAACCACAGTCAGAGAGGAGAACTGATGAGGCACCCACTACCATTACTTCAAGATCTTCTGCAGCTGTTTCAAGACCATCTACAAGTACAGCTCATGGTCAATTTATAAGGTCGACATCAACTCTCGCACACAGTTCTTCCTCTGCGGATACACTCCAGATACAGGTGTTGGAAGAGGAACTGGTGAGTAAACCATTATTTCTAACAAAATCACCTATTATTTCACTAGCATTTATCTATGTATTGATATGAATAAAAAATATTCTTTGTAGAAAAAACATTGGCAAAAGCATATGTTATGTCTTTCATCTATAAAATCCAAAAAATTAGATCATTATGAATATTGTTTATGGTTTTTGTAAATTAATTAAAAGTTTACAACAATGATAGCATTGACAGTAATTTTAGTCTGATTCTTTATCCTGTATTCATATTTTTATTTCACTTTGATCTATTAAACCATCTTTTAATGCATTTATTTAAAAAAAAAATTTCATTTTTTAATTATTTGATCTAGAAGAAGGAAACTCTTCAAGGGAGATAACCCTCAATCTCATACAAATACGAGAGGAAAATAAAAATTCACCAGAGAATACCAGAGAATACAGGCCATCAGGATGGCAGTCAGACTCCGGATTTACTAGACAAATTTGGAGATGCCCAACAATTTGAAATCCATACCCCATAGAATCAGGATGAACAAGTAGAAGTACCGACACCACCACCACCAGAAACAGGAGATAGAAATAGTGCTAATCCACCTCATGTTGGACTTTTGGTCGATGTTGGCTTAAATGAAATGTTGTCACTTGCCAGGCAATAAAGAGAGGACCACAGGGAGATGCAGAATTTAATTACTAGTAATATTGACCGTTGGGCAGCCATATCTGAAAAAAACATCAAAATAGAAAAGGAGAAAGTTGAAATTTAAAGGCAAAAATGTAATGTTTCAGTGGCAGAGGCAGATGGACGAAGAAAAAACCCAGCAAATAAATAGAGCCATAAGTCTGACAGAAAGGGCACTACAATCCCTATTGTCAATTATAAGGGACAGAGGGGGTACAACAGACCTAAAAAGACCAAGGCTGCAATGAAAAAATAAATGATTTCTCCACCCAAAGATTCAAATGTTATATTTAATTTCTTGTCATCCTGATTTTTTATTACATATCTAATAGTTCGAAAAAAGTTATTTATGTTATTTTTTCTTTTTAAAGCATTTGTTGTTGAAATTTTGTCAGCAAATAAATACACATTTGGTTTCTAAAAACCATCTTTTATTCAAGAAAAATCTAGAAAAAAAAATTGATTTTTTTGTAAAAACTAAAAAACAATGAGTAGCATTTTTTTATCATATCTTATGATAATTAGAGAGCAATTTTTTTCTTTTCAAAATCACAGTATCAAATCAAATAACATAACTTCTGTAAAGTAAATCGACTTGCTCCAATAACATTCCCAAAGTTGCCCTAATTTTAACCATTTTGTTTTTAAAATTATCTTCAAGACAACTCTGCTTTTTTTCTTCAGTTTCAGTAGTTGATATTGACAATACATCTGTAGAATAACACAAATAAAAAAATGAGTATTTAACATTAAATATCCTTATTCAATTTTGAATATTATTATGTATACCAAAATAGTACCTCCTGCTGGTGTATTCTCTATATCAATCACTATATTGACTTCAACACTTTTGTCCACTCCTTTAAAGTTTTCATCAGACCCAATTCCTAGAAAAATTTAATATTTTAATAATTAAAAAAATAAAAATATTTTGCAACTAATAAGTATAAAACATACCTTTATCTTCCATTATTGTTCTTGAAAGTTCAATTCTTGGCTGACTATCATCTGAACTCATCCCTTTACCTAATTGCACCCTAGTAGGAGTGTCAAAATCATCTATTTTGGCCATATTTTCTATGTCTTTCATGGTAATATCTATGGTATAGTAATAAAAAACAGATACAGAAACATATACAGAAAAAAATAATAATTGACATCTAAAAATTAAATGTTATCTAACCATTACCTGTCTGGGTGTTTACACTCATTTGTTGTAAACCTTTATATGAATTGGGAGACAATTCTATGTCCAATAGTGTTAGTGGCATGGATGGAGATAAAGCTTCACTTTGAAGGGTTTCCGCCAACAGGTAGCGTGGTGGCTGTTTACCTTTTATTTGCTTACTTCGCATATCTAGAAACATGTAAAATAAATAAAAGAAAAATATTAAAAACATTTAGAAAAAATTTACAGTGAAAATTGTAAAACAAAATTATTAAAAATTCTAAGTTTTGCATGCTCCTCCAATTTTAATATAATGGTATTTTTATCAACACTTACATTTTTATCTACTAACAAACAGCTAGATTTAGAGTTTTGTCGGTAAAGACCCGCGTAGCTAACGCTGCTTTTTTTCCCAACGCACCCTTCCAACAACGCTGGTATTTAGAGTTGTCTGAGGGGCTGCGTTTTGCTCAAAAAAGGGTGCGTTGAGCCTAACTTCAACTCTCAATACCAGCGTTGCTTACAGTAGTGGTAAACTAGGAAACAATGGGGCTGAGCTGGCTGAAAAAAAACCTAACACCTGCAAAAAAGCAGCGTTCTGCTCCTAACGCAGCCCTATTGTTTCCTATGGGGAAACACTCTCTAAGTCTGCACCTAACACCCTAACATGAACCCCGAGTCTAAATACCCCTAACCTTACACTTATTAACCCCTAATCTTCCGCCCCCGCTATTGCTGACCCCTGCATATTATTATTAACCCCTAATCTTCCGCTCTGGACACTGCTGCAACCTACATTATCCCTATGAACCCCTAATCTGCTGCCCCTAACACCGCCGACCCCTATATTATATTTATTAACCCCTAATCTGCCCTCCCCAATGTCGCCGCTACCTTACCTACAATTATTAACCCCTAATATGCCGACCGGACCTCGCCGCCACTATAATAAATGTATTAACCCCTAAACCGCCGCACTACCGCCTCGCAAACACTAGAATAAATAGTATTAACCCCTAATCTGCCCTCCCTAACATCGCCGCCACCTACCTACAATTATTAACCCCTAATCTCCCGCCCGCACCATCGCCGCTACTATAATAAAGTTATTAACCCCTAAATATAACTCTAACCCTAACACCCCTCTAACATAAATATAATTTATATTAAATGAAATAATATTCCTAAAATTAACTAAATTATTCCTATTTAAAACTAAATACTTACCTATAAAATAAACCCTAATATAGCTACAATATAACTAATAATTACATTGTAGCTATTTTAGGATTTATATTTATTTTACAGGCAACTTTGTATTTATTTTAACTAGGTACAATAGCTATTAAATAGTTAATAACTATTTAATAGCTACCTAGTTAAAATAATTACAAAATTACCTGCAAAATAAATCCTAACCTAAGTTACAATTAAACCTAACACTACACTATCATTAAATTAATTAAATAAATTATCTACAATTACCTACAATTAAATACAATTAAATAAACTATTCTATAATACAAAAAAAACAAAACACTAAATTACAAAAAATAAAAAAATAAACGTAATTAAGGTAGGAAAAATCTGATTGGCTGATTCAATCAGCCAATCAGATTCAAGTTCAATCCGATTGGCTGATCCAATCAGCCAATTAGATTGAGCTTGCATTCTATTGGCTGTTCCAATCAGCCAATAGAATGCAAGCTCAATCTAATTGGCTTATTGGATCAGCCAATCGGATTGAACTTGAATCTGATTGGCTGATTGAATCAGCCAATCAGATTGTTCTTTTTTTTGTAGGGAGATCTTCAGGGGGATAGTGTTAGGTTTATTTAAGGGGGGTTTGGGTGGGTTAGAGTAGGGGTATGTGGCTAGTGGGTTTTAATGTTGGGGGGGTTGTATTTTTTTTACAGGCAAAAGAGCTGATTACTTTGGGGCATGCCCTGCAAAAAGCCCTGTTAAGGGCTGGTAAAAGAGCTGATTACTTTGTAATGTAGAATAGGGTAGGGACTTTTATTATTATTTTTTTTATTATTATTAGGGGGCTTAGATTAGGTGTAATTATTTTAAAATTCTTGTAATATTTTTTTATTTTCTGTACTTTATTGTTTGTTTTTTTGTAATTTAGTTTAGTTTATTTAATTGTATTTAATTGTAGGTATTGGTAGCTAATTTATTTAATTAATTTAATGATAGTGTAGTGATAGGTTTAATTGTAACTTAGGTTAGGATTTATTTTACAGGTAATTTTGTAATTATTTTAACTAGGTAGCTATTAAATAGTTAATAACTATTTAATAGCTATTGTACCTAGTTAAAATAAATACAAAGTTGCCTGTAAAATAAATATAAATCCTAAAATAGCTACAATATAATTATTTGTTATATTGTAGCTATATTAGGGTTTATTTTACAGGTAAGTATTTAGTTTTAAATAGGAATACTTTAGTTAATAAGAGTTAATTTATTTCGTTAGATTAAAATTATATTTAATTTAAGGGGGTGTTAGGGTTAGGTTAATACATTTATTATAGTAGCGGCGATGTCCGGTCGGCAGATTAGGGGTTAATACTTGAAGTTAGGTAGCGGCAACGTTGGGGGGGCAGATTAGGGGTTAATAAATATTATGTAGGTGTCGGTGATGTTAGGGGCAGCAGATTAGGGGTTCATAGGGATAATGTAGGTGGCGGCGATGTGCGGTCAGCAGATTAGGGGTTAAAAATATTTATTATAGTGGCGGCGATGTGGGGGGACCTCGGTTTAGGGGTACATAGGTAGTTTATGGGTGTTAGTGTACTTTAAAGCACTGTAGTTAAGAGCTTTATATACCGGCATTAGCCTTTACATGGGCGTTAGGAGTCTTGTCGGTAGAGGGTCTACCGCTCACTTCAGCCAAGACTCTAAATACCAGCGTTAGGAAGATCCCATTGAAAAGATAGGATACGCAATTGGCGTAAGGGGATCTGCGGTATGGAAAAGTCGCGGCTTGAAAGTGAGCGGTAGACCCTTTCCTGGCCAACTCTAAATACCAGCGGGCGGCCAAAAGCGGTATGGAAAAGTCGCGGCTTGAAAGTGAGCTGTAGACCCTTTCCTGGCCAACTCTAAATACCAGCGGGCGGCCAAAAGCAGCGTTGGGACCCCTTAACGCTGCTTTTGACGGCTAACGCAGAACTCTAAATCTAGGCGATAGTTCTGCATGCTTTTTTTTTCTAAAAACTACTTTTTTAATCTACTAACATTCTTATGCATGTTTATTTTTTGGACTAACTAAATATATATATTCATCTACTAACATTGTTCTGCATGCTTACATTATTAGATAGTTATGATGTATAAATTTATGTTTAGTGTTCTATAAAAGTAAATTATTTTGATTATGTTAATTCTAATTTACATTAAAGGGACACTAAACACAATTTTTTTATGTAATGATTCAGATCGAGCATCCAACTGTAACCATCTTTATAATTTGATACTATTAACAAAGTTTATTTGTTCTATTGCTATATTTTTTTAAAATTAATGAATGTGATGCATTGGAGCAGGACCTTTTTTGGTTGAGGACCTGGGTTATGCTTGAATTTTGTTGGTGAAATGCCAGCATCCTTAAAGCAAGCAATATCCATAGTGCTGAAACAAAATTGGGCTGGATGATTAGATTTATATCCCTTATTTTCAAATATAGATAAGAAGAGAATGACTAAAAATTAATAAAAATATTAAATTACAAATTTGACTACAATTGTATTCTCTATCTGAATCATTGAAATAATTGTCAATACGACAATAGAAATAAAAATAAAAATTAATATGATTATATGGTAATCGTCAATGATGCAGTTTAAATTACATTACATGTTATAATTTAAATTACAATTTTTTTTTTTATATATACAGTGGGGCAAAAAAGTATTTAGTCAGCCACCAATTGTGCAAGTTCTCCCACTTAAGAAGATGAGAGAGGCCTGTAATTTTCATTATAGGTATACCTCAACTATGAGAGACTAAATGTGGAAAAAAATCCAGGCAATCACATTGTCTGATTTGGAAAGAATTTATTTTCAAATTATGGTGGAAAATAAGTATTTGGTCAATATAAAAAGTTCATCTCAATACTCTGTTATATATCCTTTGTTGGCAATGACAGAGGTCAAACATTTTCTGTAAGTCTTCACAAGGTTGTCACACACTGTTGCTGGTATGTTGGCCCATTCCTGCATGCAGATCTCCTCTACAGCAGTGATGTTTTGGGGCTGTCACTAGGCAACACGGACTTTCAACTCCCTCCAAAGGTTTTCTATGTGGTTGAGATCTGGAGACTGGCTAGGCCACTCCAGGACCTTGAAATGCTTCTTATGAAGCCACTCCTTCGTTGCCCGGGCGGTGTGTTTGGGATCATTGTCATGCTGAAAGACCCAGCCACGTTTCATCTTCAATGCCCTTGCTGATGGAAGGAGATTTGCACTCAAAATCTCACGATACATGGCCCCATTCATTCTTTCATGTACATGGATCAGTCGTCTTGTTCCCTTTGCAGAGAAACAGCCCCAAGGCATGATGTTGCCACCCCCATGCTTCACAGTAGGTATGGTGTTCTTTGGTTGCAACTCAGCATTCTCTCTCCTCCAAACACGACGAGTTGTGTTTCTATCAAACAGTTCTACTTTGGTTTCATCTGACCATATGGCATTCTCCCAATCAGCTTCTGTATCATCCAAATGCTCTCTAGCATACTTCAGACGGGCTCGGACATGTACTGGCTTAAGTAGGGAGACACGTCTGGCACTGCAGGATCTGAGTCCCTGGTAGCGTAGTGTGTTACTGATGGTAGCCTTTGTTACATTGGTCCCAGCTCTCTGCAGGTCATTCACTAGGTCCCCCCATGTGGTTCTGGGATGTTTGCTCACCCTTCTTGTGATCATTTTGACCCCACCGGGTGAGATCTTGCGTGGAGCCCCAGATCGAGGGAGATTATCAGTGGTCTTGTATGTCTTCCATTTTCTAATTATTGCTTCCACAGTTGATTTCTTCACACCAAGCTGCTTGCCTATTGCAGATTCAGTCTTCCCAGCCTGGTACAGGTCTACAATTTTGTTTCTGGTGTCCTTCGACAGCTCTTTGGTCTTCACCATAGTGGAGTTTGGAGTGTGACAGTTTGAGGTTGTGGACAGGTGTCTTTTGTACTGATAACAAGTTCAAACAGGTGCCATTAATACAGGTAATGAGTGGAGGACAGAGGAGCCTCTTAAAGAAAAAGATACAGGTCTGTGAGAGCCAGAAATCTTGCTTGTTTGTAGGTGACCAAATACTTATTTTCCACCATAATATGCAAATAATTTATTTCCAAATCAGACAATGTGATTGTCTGGATTTGTTTCCACATTTTGTCTCTCATAGTTGAGGTATACCTATGATGAAAATTACAGGCCTCTCTCATCTTCTTAAGTGGGAGAACTTGCACAATTGGTGGCTGACCAAATACTTTTTTGCCCCACTGTATATATATATATATATATATATATATATATATATATATATATATATATATATATATATATATATATATATATATATATATATATATATATAGATAGATAGATAGATAGATATAGATATAGATATAGATATATAGATATATATAGATATATTAAACTTGCATGTCCTTATTAATCTTCTAATAGACTGGTAGTACTTTGGTTGCCTTCTCTTCAAGTCACTATATTTACAAAGACATTGACGTCTTGTTCTTTTAATTTTCAAAATCCTATGCATTCTTCTAAGCATCTCGTATATAATTTTGTCACAGCATTCCTGTTTCACTGCCCTTACACCCCCAAAATGTTTCGGAAAATATTTATCCATTCCATAAACTAATATTACCAATTCCCCAGCACTAAAATGTTTTTGACGCGACATGCTTGACGATGACATCATTAATCTTTCAGCCAATCATTAGCGCAATGATCGCAATATTTAGCAAATAAACAAGAATGCCTATGTTTCTAATACCAATATATATTTAGATGTATCTATTTTGTTAATGTTTGAATTTTTTTTTATAGAATGTTTATTAATGAAATATTGTTATGTTTATGTTAATCCCTTGAGTGCTAATGACGGCTCGGGTGGATCGGGTGGGAGCCCCCAGATCTCCCTCAAGATGGGAGAGTGCTAGCAACGGCTCTGAGCCGTCGTTAGCACCTGAGTGGCAAACTCTGTGACGGCTCAGAGCCGTTGCTAGCACTCTCCCATCTTGAGGGAGATCTGGGGGCTCCCACCCGATCCTACCCCGACGATCGGACCTGTATAATGACAGGCATCGCTATGGCTTCACGTTTTGCATGGTGACTTCACGCCCAATGACGTGATGACGTTACCGTACAACTTTATTAAAAAAAGACCATGGACAATATAGGGAAAGAGGACATGCTGCTTAGAAGCCTGTATCTCAGGTAATCACCTAACCTTTCCAAGGGTATAAGTCTTGGGGATCTGAAATAAAAAAAAGTAAAAAAAAAAAAAAAAAGTAAAAATTAAAATTAAAAAAACTTAAAATGTGCTTAGCACCCAGGTGGGAAAGTGCTTAGCACTCAAAGGGTTAAAGGGACAGTCAACACCAGCATTTTTGTTGTTTAAAAAGAAAGATAATTCCTTTATTACCCATTCCCTAGCTTTGCATAACCAACACAGTTATATTAATATACTTTTTACCTCTGTGATTACCTTGTATCTAAGCCTCTGCAGACTGCCCCCTTATTTCAGTTCTTTTGACAGACTTGGATTTTAGTCAATCAGTGCTCACTCCAGGGTAATTTCACGTGCATGAGCTCAATGTTATCTATATGAAACACATGAACTAATGCCCTCTAGTGGTCAAAATGCATTCAGATTAGAGACAGTCTTCAAGGTAAAAGAAATTAGCATATGAACCTCCTAGGTTTAGATTTCAACTAAGAATACGAAGGGAACAAAGCAAAATTTCTGATAAAAGTAAAATGGAAAGTTGTTTAAAATTACATATTTTTGACTTAACTGTCCCTTTAAGTGTTATATATGTTTATATATATTATAATGTTTTTGGTTACTGTATGTTTTCTAAGTTAAAAATAAAAATTTAATTTTTTATAAATTTTAATATTTTAATAAAAATTATTAGCATTAGTTTTTAAAACATGTTTTTGTATTCTTTATTTATAATTATTACTCTTTATAATTGATTACTCTTACATACAGTAAATGACAACGTTTGATCTATATGAGCCACAAGAACTTTTTAATCTATTGAAGGGAAAAGGAAATTTATAAGAAAAAGGATGTTAAGAGCAAGCCCTCAAGGGATTAGAAATTTGCATATGAGCCTACTTAGGTTTTGTTCCCACTTTGAATTACAATAAATCAAAGACAATTTCATGATTAAAGTCTTTTGGAAAGTTGTTTAAAATTACAAGTCCTATCTGAATCCTGAAAATTTAATTTTGAATATACTGTCAATTTAAGCATCAAATTGAATGAGACATGTTTAAATGGATTAACACCAGCTATTGAGAGGTTAATGAAACCAAATAACATTATCTAAAATAGTAATAGAAGCTATAGACAATACTGTTATGTCACATAGACAATATATTATCAATAAAGAACTGTTGTTTTTTATGTCCTTTATCATCAAAATGATCTTTAATTACTATTTACAACAATTTTTAATTGAATAAAAACAACTTTATGTTTATCAATAGGCCTTTTTGATACCTTGAAGTAAACATATTTAAAAATGTTTTGATAGTTGTTGGATACCATGATTTGACCATTGTTATGTCTGTTGATGAAAAACCATGATTACTTTTTGTCTTCTATATGTTATTTCCCCTAAATTTATATATTTAAAAAAAAAAAAAAAAACAATTGACAAATCTTTAATATATAAAATAGATGAATTTTTATTACTAAAAGTATGACATCAAATTTATTCATCAAAATATTGTTTAGAAACCATGTCCCTTGTTGCCATACCACACCTATTAGGTTGTTCTCTACATAATTCTTCTGTCCAATCATCAGTAGGTATGGTGATTTCTGCCTCTTACTGGCACCCTCTTTTCATTGCAATATTATTTAGTATGCAGCAAACCAATATAATTCAGCGACTTTCAATACAAACTGCATTGCACCGCCAGAACGATCGAGACAGCGAAATCTCATTTTTAAAAGACCAAAAGTCCTCTCAATTATTCCCCTGGTAGATCAATGTGCTTTATTGAAACAAACTTGATTTCCAGAATGGGGTTTGTTATAGGGAGTCAACAGCCATTCTGTACATGAGTACCCTCCATCTCCTAATCAGAAAAGAATATATATTAGAATTGTATTAGTCAGAATTATTTCTAAATAATATGATAGTAATGTAAAATATACAACACATTTAGTAAACATTTTAAAAATGTGGATGAATTTTAAAATTAAATGTTTTACTTTACATTTAAAGGGACATTACAGTCATAATATAAATGCACAAACGTATTTTTTAAATTGTTTCTAGTAAAAATTATCAATGTTTTAAGTTAGCATCTTTCTACTATGCACGTGCATGTGAAACAAAACAAGATATTATTGTTGCAACATTATTTACAATATTGCATTTGCTGATAAGATTAGTAGAGCTTGTATCGTGCCATCAATTCACAAATTTAGACTTTAACAGATGTTACAAGCACCTTAGGATCTCTGAGCAAGTGGGCTTAGGGTTGTCACCCATACCTTAAAATACAGAACATTTATAAGTTACACATGCTGCAGGGTGTGCAGGAAGGAATATAAATGGTGCTGTCCAGAAACACAATACATTTTCCTCCCTGCACACCCTGCAGCATGCGTAACTCATAGGTGTCCAGGAAAACATGGCTGAGGTTGCAACCCTAGCTGGAATGTCCCTTTAATAAAAATTAAATAAAATTGAAATACTAATTTAAACATTTTGAGTTTTTCTTTTAGGATACCAAATTTGTATAAATTACAATTTAATTACAAAAGACATATTTGGCGCAAATTATGTAAATGGAAATTACAAAAGACAAATTAGACGCCACTTATGCTTACCTAGAAGCCATCCTTCGGGCATATCTCCGTCGTCGAACTTTCAAACTCTGAGGATCTCTGAGCAAGTGGGCTTAGGGTTAAAAAACCCTAAACCCACTGTTGCCAGTGTCTGGGTAGTTTGAACAGACACTGATTATCTTAATGTTGGTGTCACAGACCATCTGAACATTCAAGGAATGGAAATGCTTTCTATTCCTATAGATCTCCTCATGTACTTGAAGTGGTCTTACTGCAACATGGGTACTGTCGATGGCCCCTAGGACATTGGGCATGCCAGCCATCTTATACAAATTAGATTTTATAGATTGCCATTCTTCTTGAGTAGATGGTAAGCAAACATATTGTGGAAAAAAATTCATCATAGCCTCTATGACTTTTGTTAAGTGACATGAAAATGCTGATTGACTTATTCCAATAATGACACTAGAAACCACCTGAAAGGAGCCTGTTGCCATAAAATGCAATGCAGCTAATAGTTTCAATAGTCCAGGAATAGCCCGTGAACGCGCCGTCATCGGCTCCAAATAATCTTCTATCTCTCCTTACAAGTGTAATAAGGATTCACGATCAAGCCGAAATCTTTGCACAATCTCTCAGTCTGAAAGGCCATGCCAACAAACCTGTGGAAGGAATACACGGGGGATACTAACTCTCCTTCTTCTAACTAATCGATTAGCGACATTTTCTTCAATATTCTGTCTTCTAGACCGGATTTGAATCACACAGAGAAGAAACAAATAAATAAGTGTCTCCATAGCTGCAGAAATAAACAATGTAAGTACAATGATGATATTACTGCCTTTTGTATTGGTCTAGACTGGCGTCTACATTGACTTTCCTATTGTTTTGTACCTTGACCGCCAACTAAAAGGTGGCGAGGCAAAAATAACAAGGTGGTAGTGAAAAATGTAGCGTGTGGATAAATAGATTTTTTAGTACATTAGTTTATTGGAAGTTGGTGGTCAAATCTGTCTATTTACAATGAAAAAATGAGTGGTAGCGAGGTTTGGCGGGTAAGTACGATCGCAAATTTAAAAATGCGGGTTTGAACATAGTTGACAGTTTTGTACATATCCGTGTGCAAGTTTTGACGTGAAAATATTTGTGGGCAGCTTGTTGACTGCTTTGTACATAAAGCCCTAAATGTGGAAATAGCTGGCTTGCATTATTTCTGTACATTTTTATGATTATGTCTTCAGTAGGGTGACCATATTGCCGCTTTAAAAAAAAATACATATATGAAAAATACATATTTCAGGGTTCTTATACAAAAAAATTCTTTAAACAGCCCTGAAAATAGCCCTGACATATGTATTTTTCACATGTGTAGCTTTTTAAAGTGGCAATATGGTCACCCTAGTTTTGAGTCACCACTATATCCTTTTATTATTTCCTTTTTGTCCTCCAAGACACCTTGCGTGGTGAGATGGAGAAGCAAAATGCTATTTTTGTTTATTATCTCCACTGTTAGATTATAAATAAAGAATAATAAAAAAAAAGTTAAAAGTCTATCTTTATTGAAATCTTTAAAAAGCAAACAGTAGCAAAAAGTTTTGCAAGTAAGTTAATACAGGTAATACAAAAGTAGGAAATGCAGACCAGGCTCCCATGCAGACATGTTTCATGATCTCCTTTTAGTCTAATACAAATTAAAGAAACATTTTTACAAAAGCAATCACTTTCATTTCCTCCAATGCAAATTAATACACTTTTTAATGTTATTAACATTATACTGTATATATATATATATATATATATATATATATATATATATATATATATATATATATATATATATATATATACATATATATATATATATATATATATATATATATATATATATATATATATATATATATATATATACCCTTAGGTTATAGTTAGTAATATTTCTTAAATTGAAACTTAAAGGGACACTGAACCCAAACTTTTTTCTTTCATGATTCAAATAGAACATGCAATTTTAAGCAACTTCCTAATTTACTCCTATTATCAATTTTTCTTCATTCTCTTGCTATCTTTATTTGAAAAAGAAGGCCTCTAAGCTAAGGAGACAAAAATTAAGATAGGATCCAGCAAAAAGTACATAAAACGAAGTTTATTAGCAAAACTTAAAATAGCCAAACATAGGCTGGAGGGAGAATCAAACAAACGGTGTGTGACACCAATGGCTTACATGTTTTGGCACTCAGCCGTAATCATAGCCCTAGGTGTCACAGATGTGAGTTACTTAAAAACCTAAAGTTACATTCTAATAGGTTAAAACCTAAAATATAGAACACGCCCATCACAGCTACCGGTTAAACCCTTATGCCAGTACATAACATAGGTGTTGCAGAAAATACAGAAGAAAGCTCAAAAAGAAACTTGAATATACATATCAGTTTGGATAGAGAACACTTACATAATCCACATGCAAAAAGGATAACGCTATACAGGATAATGAACACCAAAAATCCAATAAGATGTCACAAAATATCACATAATAAAGATCTATAAAATATGTAAGAAAACAAACAAAATATGTATATATAGAGTACCAACAATATAGAAAAATGCAGAATTGTACAGAAAAGCATAAAGATACGCAAGAATGTATTGTAATATCAGATGGCTAATTTGCAAACAAGGCAGGTAGCTGTAAAACTACAATAGTAGTTGAGTTAAACACATGAGCTCATAACAGCTTGATTGTATATACTAAACTTCTGAGAGCTTGTTTGTAGTAAAGATATAAGTGTACAATGAAGATTGATATAGACAAAGATGTATAAAAGTGAAAAATAAATTCATATAAGTATGTACAGTAATTGATAATTAGTAATGATGCATATATATACATTTTAAAAAATGATGAAAAAGAAATGAAAGAATTGTAAGTACAATGTATCTAAGTATCGGATACAATACTTAGAATTATATATATAGGAGAGAACAAGTGGAAACTAGAGATTCACTCCCAAAAATTAATCAGGTCATATTTAGAATCTAAACCAAATGGGAGTCTGGTTTTCAGTACAAAAATCCAGTAAACTTCATGTTTAGCCAGGATATTCTCCAGATTACCCCCCCAGTTTGGTACCCAGGCTTTCTCAATAGCTTTCCACCTAAAAGAATTAAGACTACAGTCATGTTTAGTGGCAAAGTGTTGAACTAGGGACGTAGTTGATGTGCCCCTAGAAATTGTTGAGAAATGTTCCCTGATACGGGAGTTAATATCCCTAGAGGTTAATCCAACGTACTGGATGTTACATTTTGTGCATGAAATCAGATAGATTACATCAGTACTCTTGTAATTAAGGCAGGTCTTAATGGGGTACATCTGACCAGTCACTGACGATGTGAACTCAGGGGTCACTAATGCATAATCACATGGTTTGCACTTACGATGACCACACTTGAACATGCCCAGATGTTTGAGTCAGGAACTGGATGGAAGTGTTATCTGTTTAAGTTGGGTAGGAGCTAAGATGGAAGCAAGTGTAGGGCATTTCTTGTAAGAACACCTAATTCCTTGTCTGACAGTCTCTACAAGTTTGTCATCTGCAGCCAAAAGGGGGAAATGTTTCTTAATAATTCTGCAGATTTGTGGGTATTGGGCACTAAAAGTCGTTACAAAATGAACCCCTTTAAATCTGTCTGCATTACCTTGGGGCTTATCCTCTAATAGAGTGTCCCTCTCAAGATTGTCCACCTTGTTTTTGGCTTCTGCAATATGATTACGAGCATATTTCCTATCTTTAAGTCTGGTCTGTAGCAACTTAGCCTCCTGAACGTAGTCCATTTGTCTACTGCAATTTCTTTTGAGTCTAACAAACTGTCCTTTAGCTACTGCATATGAAGTATTTTTAGGGTGACAACTAGAGGCATTCAGGAGGGTGTTGCCAGAGATAGGCTTGCGGTATAACCTGGTATGGATAGGCCCTTCAGCATCCCCTATAAGGCATAAGTCTAGATAATTAATACAGGTAGAGTCTGAAGTGTATGTGAAACTTAGTTTTAAATTGTTATAGTTTAGCCTTTCCATAAAGGGAACAATCTCAGAATGGGGGCCATACCAAATCAAGAGAAGGACGTCTATATATCTTTTGTAAAAACATATATAGGACCTAAAGGGGTTACTGTCTCCAAAAATGCTGTTGGTCTCCCATTTGCCTAGATACAAATTGGCATATGAGGGGGCATATTTAGCCCCCATAGCAGTACCGCACTTTTGGACATAGTAGAGCCCCTCAAACAAAAATAAATTGTGTGTTAGTAGAAATTCAAGAACACGTACAATGTTTGTCTGGAAATCTGTTGTATAGTCAGTAAAGGCCCTGAGGAAGTATTCTACTGCCTCAATACCTTTAGAGTTGTGGATAGTGGAATACAATGAGACAACATCCACTGAAATCCAGCTGTAATGAAAATCCCACTTAAAATCTGCCAAAAGTTTGAGTATGTGTTTTGAATCTCTAGTATATGAAGGGAGAGCACTAACCAGAGGTTGTAGAATAGCATCTAACCACTGGGAAAGTCGTTCTAATAACGAGTCAATACCGCTGACTATAGGACGGCCCTTTACATTTACTAAAGACTTGTGGACCTATGGAAGAAGGTGGAACATGGGGATTTTTGGACACGTAACATTGAGAAAAGACACAGTATTTTCATCAAGAAATCCATCTTCAACACCATCATCCAAAATGTCCACTAATAGTCTCCTATAGTCACTTGTAGGGTTTCTATCCAGGATAGAATAATCAAGTGGGTTATTTAGTTGTCGTAAGGCTTCAGATACGTAATTAGCTCTATTCATAACTACAATAGTGCCCCCTTTGTCTGCGGGACGTATGACTAGATTATCATTCTGTTGGAGGGACCTAAGTGCATGTAGTTGTCTTTGGGCAGATTATGTGTGAGTTTATCTGAATTTTCTTTAAAAATTTGAAGATCAGCTTCAACTCATGAATGGAATGTCTCAACAACAGGACCCCTGCTATGTATGGGATAAAAACTAGATTTGTTTTTGAAAGAGGTTCCACTATTCACATGACCTGGTATAGTTTCAGTTTCAGATGCCAAATTCTGAAGCAAGATAATATCACAGACTTCTGCAAATGCCTGGCTCTCGGGTATGGGAACAGTGGGATCACTTGCAACTTCCACAAGAGATAGTGGTGTATCAGAGTAGTGTTTTCTGAGAGTGATATTATGAATAAATCTATTAATATCTATCATAGTTTGGAACAGGTCAAATTGGGTAGTAGGTGCAAAGCTCAATCCTAGACCTAATAAATCAATTTGATCCTTAGTTAATTTAACTGATGATAGATTGATAACATTATTTATTTGTATTTCGTCTGAGTGTGATTGCCTCTCAATTGATACCTCTCTTGATTGGCTGGATTGGTTGTATGTATCCCTCCCACCCCCTGTGGTGGCTGACCCAAGGGAAAAACCTGATCAAGTATTGACTGTTCTTGCATGTTAGAGTTCCCTAAATGAATACCAGTAGGCTCAATGGATATGCCAGTAGGGATGTATTTGGAGCTCATATTAGAAGAATTGTTTTTTTATTTAGGTCTCGCCCCTGTTTGTGATTGTGTGGGGATCATAACTGCAGGAGTAGGTGTATTTTTCAGAATACCTGATTGTAGATTAGAGATGGTATTAGCATAAGTGATTGTACTAGTATTGTCCTCTATACCAGATGTATTTTCATCAGAGGATCTATCAGTATCACTATCCGAAAAAGTAACTTGTTTTGACTGTCTATTCCTATTTCTGCGATTGCCTCTGCGATTTTTAAACTATGGTAAACTACGTCTGTAATCCGAACTTTTTTTTTCTGTTCCAGATATAAACAGAATTTTTAAGGTAATCAGTTTTATCTCTTATAAATTTGATATGTTTATTTTCCATAATTACCTGTTTACCACGGGCTAAAGAATCCTGCAGTATATTATCAAATTTAGGGAAATCAGGGTCTGAACTACGTGTATTTAATTCTTTTTGGAGACTATCAATTTCTGCCTTGATATCATTTAGATGTTGTGTTCTATACTGTATTAGTAATAACATCAATTGCAGTGAGCACTCAGACAGGACATTATTCCATGCATCAATAAAATCTTTATCATTAACATCCACCTCAAAGGTGGGAAATTTGTATATTCTTAATCCTCTAGGGATCATTTTGGCTTTTATATATGATTGGAATGTCCAAATGTCCCACTGTGCCTTTATTTCATTAAATAGTAAAGTCCCCATTGAATCAAACAAAGTACTTAATGACAATGTTTCTTTGTCATCAGAAAAGATTTTTTCGCAGTCCATTCCAGGACTGGTGTGTGCTATTGCAGGCATAAGGGAGAAAAATTGTTGCACTGTGCCCTCCATGTTTGGATTCTGAGTATTGTATGGGATATACACAAAACACAGATATAATTGTCACAAAAGTTCCTCAATTAGAAATGTAACTTGCAAAAAAGAGCTACCAGGTATCACCAGTAATACCCAATAATAGTAGCAAGAGAGAGAGAGAGTTGGTAGTTGCTCCTATAAACTGCAGGCAAATGTATACAGCAAAACAGCTTACAATATTGTTCCCGGGACTTAGAACCAAATATCCACTCACCCCATATACTGTAACACTAGGGTTTCCGAGACTTACTCGTCCGCCATCAGAGGATTTCTGCAAAACATCAGGGAGACTGTAGACCAAAAGACCGAGATCTTACTCGGGGAGCATAAAACTGCTACCTCCCGGTGCGACCTCCTTCCAGATACTGGTGCGCAGCACTCGGCTCCAAACAGTGATGTCAGTGGTGACGTGTAGGATGACGTGTGGGGTGGGGATAGTCTTCACCCGGGGTTGCAAAATTGCTAAGAGGAATAGCAGGATCCTCAGCTGGTGTAGGAGAAGACAAAAACGAAGATAGGATCCAGCAAAAAGTACATAAAACAAGTTTATTAGCAAAACTTAAAATAGCCAAACATAGGCTGGAGGGAGAATCAAACAAACGGTGTGTGACACCAATGGCTTACATGTTTCGCCACTCAGCCGTAATCATAGCCCTAGGTGTCACAGATGTGAGTTACTTAAAAACCTAAAGTTACATTCTAATAGGTTAAAACCTAAAATATAGAACACGCCCATCACAGCTACCAAACATTAGGTTAACCCCTTATGCCAGTACATAACATAGGTGTTGCAGAAAATACAGAAGAAAGCTCAAAAAGAAACTTGAATATACAAATCAGTTTGGATAGAGAACACTTACATAATCCACATGCAAAAAGGATAACGCTATACAGGATAATGAACACCAAAAATGCAATAAGATGTCACAAAATATCACATAATAAAGATCTATAAAATATGTAAGAACAGAAACAAAATATGTATATATACAGTACCAACAATATAGAAAAATGCAGAATTGTACAGAAAAGCATAAAGATACGCAATAATTGATAATTAGTAATGATGCATATATATATATATATTAAAAAATGATGAAAAAGAAATGAAAGAATTGTAAGTACAATGTATCTAAGTATCGGATACAATACTTAGAATTATATATATAGGAGAGAAACAAGTGGAAACTAGAGATTCACTCCCAAAAATTAATCAGGTCATATTTAGAATCTAAACCAAATGGGAGTCTGGTTTTCAGTACAAAAATCCAGTAAACCTCACGTTTAGCCAGGACATTCTCCAGATTACCCCCCCGGTTTGGTACCCAGGCTTTCTCAATAGCTGCCCACCTAAAAGAATTAAGACTACAGTCATGTTTAGTGGCAAAGTGTTGAACTAGAAGTTTAGTGTATACATTCAAGCAGTTATGAGCTCATGTGTTTAACTCAACTACTATTGTAGCTGTACATCTACATGCCTAGTTTGTAAATTAGCCATCTGATATTACAATACATTCTTGCGTATCTTTATGCTTTTCTGTACAATTCTGCATTTTTCTTTATTGTTGGTACTGTATATATACATATTTTGTTTGTGTTCTTACATATTTTATAGATCTTTATTATGTGATATTTTGTGACATCTTATTGCATTTTTGGTGTTCATTATCCTGTATAGCGTTATCCTTTTTGCATGTGGATTATGTAAGTGTTCTCTATCCAAACTGATTTGTATATTCAAGTTTCTTTTTGAGCTTTCTTCTGTATTTTCTGCAACACCTATGTTATGTACTGGCATAAGGGGTTAACCTAATGTTTGGTAGCTGTGATGGGCGTGTTTTATATTTTAGGTTTTAACCTATTAGAATGTAACTTTAGAATTTTAAGTAACTCACATCTGTGACACCTAGGGCTATGATTACGGCTGAGTGGCGAAACATGTAAGCCATTGGTTTCACACTCACACACCGTTTGTTTGATGCTCCCTCCAGCCTATGTTTGGCTATTTTAAGTTTTGCTGGATCCTATCTTCGTTTTTTTGTCTTCTCCTACACCAGCTGAGGATCCTGCTATTCCTCTTAGCAATTTTGCAACCCCGGGTGAAGACTATCCCCACCTCACACGCCATCCTACACGTCACCACTGACATCACTGTTTGGTGCCGAGTGCCGCGCACCTGTATCTGGAAGGAGGTCGCACCGGGAGGTAGCAGTGTTATGCTCGCCGATTAAGCTCTCGGTCTGTTGGTCTACAGTCTCCCTGATGTTTTGCAGAAATCCTCTGACGGCGGACGAGTAAATCTCGGAAACCCTAGTGTTACAGTATATGGGGTGAGTGGATATTTGGTTCTAAGTCCCGGGAACAATATTGTAAGCTGTTTTGCTGTATACATTTGCCTGCAGTTTATAGGAGCAACTACCAACTCTCTCTCTCTCTTGCTACTATCTAAGCTAAGGAGCCAGACAATTGGTTCAGACCCTGGACAGCACTTTTTTATTGATGGGTGAATTTATCCACCAATCAGCAAGAACAACCCAGATTGTTCACCAAAAATAGGCCGGCATCTAAACTTACATTCTTGCTTTTCAAATAAAGATACAAAGAGACTGAAGAAAATGTGATAATAGGAGTAAATTAGAAAGTTGCTTAAAATTACATGCTCTATCTGAATCACGTAAGAAAAAAATTGGGTTCATTGTCCTATTAAGTTTCAGCCTTATCAATGCAATTTCCACATTTATATTTAGTTCACACATAGACATCTGGGGCCCGATCCGATATGCAGTGTCGCCCGCAAAAGCCGGCAACGCTGAAATTTGTGCTGGTTTGGTATCCTATATACGACGTAACCTAGAAGTTACGCCCGTATATTTCTGCCTTCGCCCATAGTTTTTTGGGCCATAGGCAGGTATACCAAACCAGTGCAGTTTGGTATCCAATATACAGCGTAAGGACTTACGTGGCGAAAATGGAGAAATCTTACTCCATTTTCACCTCGCCACAAAATGCAGCCGTAGTAAGCCTTACGCTGTCTATTGGAGCCACGTAACTCCCTAAACTAGCTGCTAAATAAAACCTAACACCTAACGCATGCGCAATGTCTATCTAACTGTCAACCGCGATCCCCCGCCGCAATCCCTAATAAAGTTATTAACCCCTAAACCGCCGCTCCCGGACCCCGCCGCCACCTAATAAAGTTATTAACCCCTAAACCGCCGCTCCCGGACCCCGCCGCAATCTATCTTACCTACCCCCTAAAGTGAGCCCCTACCCCGCCACCATCTATTTTAAAAATATTAACCCCTAATTTAATCCCCCTACACTGCCGCCGCCTATATTAAACACATTAACCCCTAATCTAATCCTCCTACACTGCCGCCAGCTATATTAACTATATTAACCCTAATTATATTAGGGTTAATCTAGTTAATATAGTTATTATATATATTAACTATATTAACCCTAATTATATTAGGTTTAATCTAGTTAATATAGTTATTATATTATATATATTAACTATATTAACCCTAATTATATTAGGGTTTATATAGTTAATATCGTTATTATATTATATATATATTAAGTATAATAACCCTATCTAACTCTAACATCCCTAACTAAATTCTTATTAAAATAAATCTAATTAATATTAATGTTATTAATTAAAATATTCCTATTTAAATCTAAATACTTACCTATAAAATAAACCCTAAGATAGCTACAATGTAATTAATAATTGCATTCTAACTATTTTAGGGTTTATATTAATTTTACAGGTAACTTGGTATTTATTTTAACTAGGTACAATAGCTATTAGATAGTTAATAACTATTTAATAGCTACCTAGTTAAAATAATGACCAATTTACCTGTAAAATAAATCCTAACCTAAGTTACAAATACACCTACACTATCAATAAATTAAAGAAACTACAAATATCTAAACTAAAATACAATAAAATAAACTAAACTAAATTACAAAAAAAAAAACCCACTAAATTACAAAAAATAAAAAAAATATTACAAGATTTTTAAGCTAATTACACCTATTCTAAGCCCCCTAATAAAATAATAAAGCCCCCCAAAATAAAAAAATGTCCCTACCCTATTCTAAATTAAAAAAGTTCACAGCTCTTTTACCTTACCAGCCCTTAAAAGGGCCTTTTGCGGGGCATGCCCCAAAGAATTCAGCTCTTTTGCATTGAAATAAACATACAATACCCCCCCCCAACAGTACAACCCACCACCCACATACCCCTATTCTAAACCCACCCAAACCCCCCTTAAAAAAAATCTAACACTACCCTCCTGAAGATCTCCCTACCTTGTCTACACCCAGCCAGGCAGAACTCTTCATCCGATCCGGGCGATGTCCAATCAAGCGGCAGTGAAGTCTTCTTCCATCCGGGCGATGTCTTCAATCAAGCGGCAGTGAAGTCTTCTTCCATCCGGCGATGTCTTCAATCAAGCGGCAGTGAAGTCTTCTTCCATCCGGCGATGTCTTTAAGCAAAGCGCCATCTTCAATCTTCTTTCTTCGCTCCTCCGCCGCGGAGCATCCATCCTGAATGAAGACTGAACGGGGAATGAGGTACCTTTAAATGACGTCATCCAAGATGGCGTCCGTCGAATTCCGATTGGCTGATAGGATTCTAGCAGCCAATCGGAATTAAGGTAATTAGGGTTAATATAGTTAATATAGCTGGCGGCGGTGTAGGGGGATTAGATTAGGGGTTAATATGTTTAATATAGGCGGCGGCGGTGTAGGGGGATTAAATTAGGGGTTAATATTTTTAAAATAGATGGCGGCGGGGTAGGGGCTCACTTTAGGGGGTAGGTTAGGTAGATGGCGGCGGGGTAGGGGCTCACATTAGGGGGTTATAGATTTAATATCTGGTGGCGGGGTCCGGGAGCGGCGGTTTAGGGGTTAATAACTTTATTAGGTGGCGGCGGGGTCCGGGAGCGGCGGTTTAGGGGTTAATACATGTTTTATTGTTAGGATAGTGAGGGGGGATATCGGATAGAGGGTTAGACGTGTCGGGCTATGTTTGGGAGGCGTGTTAGAACAGTACGGGAGATTTAATAACTTTAGTCAGGTTTTTTTTTCTTTCATGATTCAGATAGAGTATGCAATTTTAAGCAACTTTCTCATTTGCTCCTATTATCAAATTTTCTGTGTTCACTTGTTGTCTTTAATTTGAAATAGCAGTAATGTAAGGTTAGGAGCCGACCCATTTTTGCTTCAGCACCTGGGTAGCGATTGCTAATTGGTTTGCTACATTTAGCCACCAATCAGCAAGTGCTACCCAGGTTCTGAACCAAAAATGGGAAGACTCTTAAGCTTACAGTCTAGCTTTTTAAAATCAAGATAGCATGTGATCAAGGAAAATTTGATAATAGGAGTGAATTAGAAAGTTGCTTAAAATTGCATGCTGTACCTGAAACCTGAAAGACAAAATTTGGGTTTAGTATCTCTTAAAAACTTTAAGTTATATACTTTGTTGAAATGTTAAATTTAAATGATTTTTTTCCCCCAAATTTCTTAATTTATCCTCAACCACTTTTTGAAAAGTCTACATAAGATCTTGAAATAACTGGATAGAAATTACTTTTGCTCCTAAATGATGCAAGAACTATATCTCTCTCACTAATCATCTCAGTTTGGTTATGCATATTCTCATTAAGAAGTTGTTGTAAATAAGCCATAGTACATATATCAGAAAAGGTAAAATCATCTGTTATATTAGTTTGACATGCTTGATCTTCTGGTTTGTCTTGTGCCATATCATCATCTCTATGAAAAAGAAAATGTATGCTTACCTGATAAATGTATTTATTTCTGGATATGGTGAGATCACAACTTCATCATTTACTTTTGGGAATACCACTCCTGGCCTGCAGGACAACACAAGGTGTAGAGGTGCCTGAGGTTTAGTAAAAAATAACTGTCTTGAAATAAAGGGCAGGGCCATGGACTCATCATATCCGTAAATAAATACATTTATAAGGTAAGCCTACATTGTCTTTTCTTTCCTAAGATATGGTCTACGGCTTCATCATTTACTGTTGGGAACCAATACCCAAGCTAGAGGACACAGATGAATAGGGAGGGACAAGACAGGCAGACCTAAACAGAAGGCACCACCGCTTGAATAACCTTTCTCCCAAAAGAAGCCTCGGCCAAGGCAAAAGTATCAAATTTGTAAAATTTGGAAAGCATATGCAAAGAGAACCAAGTTGCAAATCTGTTCCACAGAAGCTTCATTCTTGAAAGCCCAAGAAGAGGAGACAGCCCTAGTGGAATGTGCTGTAATTCTCTCAGCAGGCTGCTGTCCAGCAGTCTAATAAGCAATAGAATTATACTTCTCAACCAGAGAGAAAGAGAAGTAGCAGTAGCTTTCTGACCTTTACGTTTCCCAGAGAAACAAACAAACAGGGCAGAAGACTGGCGAAAATCTTTAGTCGCCTGAAAATTAAATATTAAAGCACTGACAACATCCAAGTTGTGCAACAAATGTTCTTTATGAGAAGAAGGATAAGGACAGAGAGAAGGAACAACAATTTCCTGATTAATATTTCTGTCCAAAGCCACTATAGGAAGGAAACCTTACTTAGTATGAAGGATCGCCTTATCGACAAGAAAGATAAGATAAGGCGAATCACGCTGCAAGACTGAGAATTCCAAAACTCTCCGAGCAGAAGAGATATCAATAAGAAACAAAACCTTCCAAGATAACAAATTAATATCCTTGGAATGTAATGGCTCAAACTGAGCCTGCTGTGAAACTTTAAGAACAAAGTTAAGGCTCCAAGGAAGAGCAACAGGCTTAAACACAGGCCTGATTCTGATCAAGGCCTGACAAAAAGATTGCACATCTGGCACGTGGGCCAGACCCTTATGTAGCAAAAAAGAAAATGCAGAAATCTGACCCTTCAGGGTACTGACTATTAAACCCTTCTCCAGACCTTCCTAGGGACAAAATCCTAGGAATCCTGACCCTACTACAAGACTAGCCCTTGGATCCACACTAATAAAGATATATACGTCATATCTTATGGCAACTCTTTCTAGTAACAGGCTTGCAAGCCTGAATAATAGTCACAATGACCGACTCAGAAAAACCACGCTTAGACAGAACTAAGCATTCAATCTACTCCAAGCAGAAAGCTTCAGAGAAAAAAAAGAATGGACTCTGAATTAGAAGGCTTCTCCCTCAGGAACAAACACCAAGGTGGAAGAGATACATCCTCACTAGGTCTGTATCCAGATCCTGTGAGACTATGCAGAAACTATTAAAATACCAATGCCCACTCCTATGTGATACGAGCAAAGACTTGTGGAAGGAGAGCAAACTGAGGAACAGAGAGTCCGACTGAAATCCCAAGGAACTTCCAGGGATTTTAACAGAGCAGCCTGCTGATCTCTAGACCTTTAAACGTGATGAGAAAGTTTGGCGTACTGCCATCTCCAACTCCAGAATCCCCCCATTTGAGGGTTAACCTGAAGAACACCTCCGGGAGAAGCATCCACTCCCCGGAATGATCTGACTCTCAAGAAGTCCACTCCCAGTATAAACTCCTGAAATGTGAATAGTGGATAGAAAACAAATGTGAGCGTCCACCCACTGAACAATCCACGCCAATCATGGCTAAGGAACTTCAGGTTCCTCCCAGGTGGTTGATGTAAACCACCGAGATGAAATTGTCTTGGACAACTGAGGTCAAGCCATCAGAACCTTGTAGATCGCTCTTAACTCCAAGATGGTTATGGAATAGCACACTCCTCCCAAGTCTATAGTCACCAACCCAACAGGCTGGTATCTGTGGTCATCATTACTCAGGAAGGTCTCCGGAAGCATATGTCCAGAGACTTATGCTCCTGCGAAAACCACCACAGGAAAGAATCTCATGTCAACAGATCTAGATCTATCCTCCGAGACAGAACCACATAATCCCTGTTCCACTATCTGAGCATGTATAACAGCAGATTCTCAGATGGAATCGAGCAAGGGATGATGTCCAATAAAGCAACCATCAGACCAATTACCTACATACATTGAACCACTGAAGGGCCAAACAGTGCAGAGAGAGGCAAGAGGAAAGAATCCTACCTCTGACAAAAATATTGTCAGAGATAGGAAACTAATATGGTCCTTAAGAAAACTACCCCTGTAGCGGGAACAAGGGAACCCATTTTCAGATTCACTTCCCATCTGTGAGAATGAAGAAAAGACAAAAAGATCTCTGTATGAGAGTTTGCTTGTTGAAAAGCTGGCTCCTGAATCATTATGTCATCCACGAAGGGTACCACAGCAATACCCTGAAACCTGATCACTGCCAAGATAGCCCCCTCTGGGAGCCATGGCTAGGCCAAACAGAAGAGCCACAAACTGAAAGTGTTTGACAGAAAGGCAAAATTTAGGAACTTGAAAATGCATGTCCTCCAGGTCTATGGTCACCATGAACTGACCAACTTGGACCAAAGGAAGAATGGAACCACTGGTTTCCATTTTCAAGGACAGAACCCTGAGAAAACTTGTTGAGACACTTTAGATCTATCATAGGACGAAAAATTCCCTTTTTTTTCGGGAACCACGAACAGGAATGAATATAATTCTAGATCCTGTTCCCTTACAGGAACTGGAACTAATACTCACAGGGAAAAGAGGTCCCAAATGTACTTCAAAAATGTTTAACTGTTATCTGGCCTGCAGATAAAATTGAGAGGAGGAACCTGCCTCTGGGAGTAAGGTATAAATTCCATGTAGAAAACCTGATATACTATGTCCACAGCCTATCTGGGACATCTTGTATTCATGATTGAAGACAAACAGAGAGATTCCGCCCCCCACCCGGACCGATCCCGGATTGGGGGCAAACTCCTTTAGGTCTATTCATCTTGACTTGGGGTATAAAAGACCCTTTTCCACCCTTAATATCAGAAATATTTCTGTCAGATCAGGACCAAACAAAGTCTTACCCTTGTAAGGAAGCAGCAGAAGCTTGGACTCAGAGAAAAAATCCACTGACCATAAATATAGCTACAACGCCCCACGGGCTAGCACAGCGAAGCCACATATCTTGGCTCCCGGCTTAACAACTTGCATGGTAGCATCAGAAAGAAAAGAATTGGCTAGCTTAAGAGCCTTAATTCTGTTCTGGATCTCCTCCAAAGGAGTCCCTACCAAATTGGATCAAACAAGGCATTGCACCAATAAGATGCCGCACCTGACACAGTGGCAAAACAAACTTCCATGTAAGCCTCCAGCTTAGTCCATTGATCCTGAAAATAACAGATATCTTCTCTAGGAATCGTAGTTCTCTTAGCCAGAGTAGAAATGCCCTACTACTTTAAGCACCGTGCGACATAATATTTAATGGAGACAAACATCTTTCTAAATACAGGAAATGGGAAAAAGGAATCCCTCTCCTCATCAGACATATGAGGAAGGTAACCTGAGTAGCAGCAGGCGGAACAGAAACCTTGTTATCTGAATCTCTAATGTTCCTCTTGCGATTTCCCTTTAGTATAGTAAAAGAAGATAATGCCACAGATACCGCTGAAGATACCCGAGCAGCAATTTCTGCAGGCAAATTAACTCCTCCAGGAGATTGATAGGAACTGCAGTGAACTGCATGTGACACCATTGAGGCTTGAGACGTTCAAGGAGAGAGCTGTGGCATTGCCTGAACAGCATCAACTTGAGAGGCATAGGGTTCGGTGGCAAAAAAATAAAAATAAAAAAATCTTCTGAGGAACAGCCCACTATGTACCAGTTCAGAGGTATATATAGAAAATACTCGGCAACACAGCAGAGCTCTCTGACGATCGTGCCTTAAACTTCTGAGGACGCCATTCTGCTGTCTATCTATAGCGGAGACAAATGGATCACATGACCCGCCTACTTTCACTTCTCTCATGCTGGAGAATATGCGCCGCAACACAAGCGTGAACTTCCAGATAACTCAATAGTGTCCTTCCCGCCACACAATGGCAGATCCGTTAAAACTGAAGTGTCTTAAACACATACAGAATCTCTCTAGGGGCCATAGTCACAAGCTGTCCTAGAGTATAAACATAAGCAACACTCCCAAAAACAGCCCAATAAGATAAAAATGAATAAAAACACTCGAGAAATAACGGAATCCTCACAACATGTAGTGCACCACAAAACTTGTGAGGGACTGATATGGCATTGAAACACGAATGCACATAACAACTTAGCCAGCTTAGTTGAAATCAGAAAAAAGAATAAGGGTGATACTTAAATTAATAATAAAATTATGAACCCCAGCCTCAATGTCACATCGCAATGTGCCTTCTCCTGCCAGAAATAATCCTGATTCCAGGATTCTAGTCCCATAAATATTTGCAGAATTTATTTGCGTAGCAATTTCTCCAGCTTAACCCTTACAGTAGCAGCTTCCCAGCCCCAGAAGACAAAAGGCACTTACCTGCATCTAGCCGTCTGGCAGGAGGACAGCTTACATGGTATGAGAGGACACATACTCCTCACAGAGACCTGTAGAAAAAAGAAAGAACAGAGTAAACCTACTCTGGCTTTCTATACTAGGGCAGCAAAGTGTTAGGAAAATGCAGCAAGGCCCACCTTAAAAGCTCCTAACTGCTTTAAAGCCACCACTACTCTACTGCAGAGATTGACGTGGACTATGGCTAGACCCAATCCTTGAAAAAGGGGAAAGATCAGAGTAAACCTACTCTGGCTTTCTATAGTAGTTAAAATCTTGCTTGAAGTAAAATAAATCCAATTTTCTTCAGACACCAAAACTTCACCTCCTCCATGCACCAAAGGCAAAGAGAATGATTGGGGGTTGTGGGAAGGGAAGTGATACTTAACAGTTTGACTGTGGTGCTCTTTGCCTCCTCCTGCTGGCCAGGAATGGTATTCCCAACAGTAAATGGTGAAGCCGTGGACTCACCATATCTTAGGAAAGAAAAAATGTTTTCTCGTGAGTTTATGCACAAACCTATTCACATCAAATATAGTATTGAATAGATTAAAATGGTGAGATAGCATAAAATTCAAACCTTTTGATAGTATTTGTAACTCTTTTTCTGTAAATGTTACACTAGACAGATTGCTAACATTGTTCATACATATTTATACTGGCCCTGTGACCAGGGTGGTGTAACTCTTGTACATAGTTCCTATTTCTTGCTGTTGATGCCTTTGGCCCCCATTTATCATTGTGCAGACGGACATGATCCGCTATAGCGAAACATGTCTGCCTCACATCGATAAATGCCCACAGCATACGCAGTCGGCATTTATCATTGCACCAGCAGTTCTTGTGAACTGCTGGTGCAATACCACCCCCTGCAGATTCAAGGCCAATCGGCCGCTAGCAGGGGGTGTCAATCAACCTGATCGTATTCGATCGGGTTGATTTTTGTCCGCCGCCTCAGAACCGGCGAACAAGTTATGGAGCAGCGGTCTTTAGAACACTGGTTCATAACTTGTGTTTCTGGCGAGCCTGAAGGCTCGCCAGAAACACGGGTCTTCAAACTCTGTTCGGAGCTTGATAAATAGACCCGTTTGTCTCCTTTTGTTTCTGAAATTTTGTTCCCTTTATTTTGCTTCTTCCTTTTCCTCTCTTGCCTCTATGTACTTTTTTTTTTCTTGTGGATACAGTCCCTATTTCCCCGTTTTTGTATTCTTCAACAGATGTAGAATTTAATGGAATTTGTAATACTGAGGGAACAGTTTCTTCCCCATTGCTTTCATAATCCAATGATTCTACCTCCTATTCAGTCTCTGAAAAGGTTACTGTTATGTTCTTTCTGCCATAGTTTTTATTTTTCTTATTTTTTCTTTATTCCCTAACAAAATCATTTTTATGAGTCCATCTGTACACCTGCTGATGGCCATAGTCATATTTATCACAAGACATGTTTCTGTATTTAAATTCCCACAACTCCTGTTTAATTGTATTCATGTTAAGCTCAAACTGTTGGTCACGTACTTTGAATTCTTTATCTTTCTGAAATGTTTTTAATTTCTCTTGTATCTCTTTAATCTCCTTAAGTAATTCCACTTTATGCTTCCTTTTAAATTCAATCAATAAATCAATCAAAGCAAAGGAGCAATCATCTAAACACTATTCCATTTTGCCATAAAGTCTGTATCTGACACTATAAAATATAGGAATTTGCGTATACGTAATCCACTTGGTATCCGTTTAATAAAAATGTTTTTATATCCAGTTCCAACTTTAAATCTTTTTTCCTTAAACTGTCATTTATATAAAACAGTAACCAATTGCAATGTAAAGTCTGCAAAATCTTATAATACATGTTATTAATCCTCCATGTTATTGCAGAAGTTACCTGTCTACAGATTATCTGTGTATCCTGCCTGCTATTGCAGAGTTACCTGTCTACAGCATATCTACGTTTCTCTGCCTGTCATTACAGAGTTACCTGTCTACAGCATATCTGAACTGTGTTATCAACCTTGTATACTTGTCTGCACAGATACTTTGCCTCTCATCCAGCCTGCATTTATCTGCATTTCTAATTAATCTGTTAAATAAACCCTTTACTTTAATTTTCAATACCTTGTACCAGTTTCATTATGCCTAAAAGAAAAAACTCACACAACTCTAGCCCCAGAACCTGACACCTTTACACAACAGCTCCCATCATCTGAACCTGATCCTATGAGGAGTATGACAGTAGATAGGTTTGACAGTATATAACCCTCAAAAATACATCTCCAAGGGAGGAGGAGGGCAAACACGTGACTAAAGCCCATTGGATAAAGTGGCCAGCAGTCCCCTGAGGAATTTGCACTGAGAGATGATAACCACAACAATGCAGGGAGGGCTGGAGCAGGAGTGGCAGCAGTAGAGCTACTGAACTAGGTAGGTAGTCCTGACTGTACATAAAACCTCAAAAATACACTTCCAGGGTAGAAGAAAGGCAAAGACTTGCCTAAAACTCTTTGGACACAGAGGCCAGTAGATACCTGAGGATTTGGCATTGACAGTATATGACCATCACAGAGCAGGGAGAGAATGAGCTGGGTTGGAAAACATTTCCAAATGAATCAGTGTCTAAGCTAATGACAGGAAGCTAAATTTGTAATGTTAAATGTGCCATTTGCTTATGAGTCACAGAGACATTTGTGAGGGCTGAGGCTTCAATATATTACCAATTATTGAAAAAATGTACTCACTTTGCACAGTGGTTGGGGGCAAGAGAGAAGCTCCTGAGCTACTGTAGCTAAGGCAGGCCACACAGTCCTCTAGTCACTCTAATATCTCAGAGGCTCTGCTTTAGAGGGAAAAGTAGGTTTGCAAAAAATCTACAATTTATACAAAAAAAAAATTCTTACATTCTTATCTAGTCATCAGAAATTGTAGATATACAGTAAACATCTTATAATAAAAATACAATTTTCAGGGGGGCGGAGCCAGCTGTCTGAGGAATGGCTGCACTTTAAGTGAGTTCCAAATGATCGCCCCAGAGATCTGCTAAAATACAAGGCAAAAGACCTGCTAGCACCATCAAAACAGGGATGCATAACCCTTAAAGCAGGACAATCGATTTAGCCAGGTTTTGAGCCCAAAAAACGGCCGAAAATTTTGCACCCATGATGAGACTGGCCTCCACCAGCTACTTTAGTCCCCAGCTTCAATCAGGCCTACTCCAGAACTACCGGAAAACGCTCCTATAAATTATCCATGGGTAAATCCTCACCAGGGGAGGAATCTATAATCCTCTAAGACACCAATCATGATAGCTGAGTGATAGAACCGGTTACAACTCAGAAATCTAGGCCCCGGCTTCTTTTCGGCCTACTGCGGCCTTCACTGGAGGCGGACCATATTCACATCATCATTGCTAGGAGCATACAAGCCTGCAATCCTCATACAGAACACACAAAGATCCACCATGCCAGCTTACTTAGGTACATCTCTTTATCATTATTAGCCACATGGGCAAATTTGCAAATAAAACCATAAACAGAGACTTTTTACTCTAACATGAGGTGAGCTACAATCTCCTTCACTCTGCAAACAGCACCTGCCTGGGCATAAATAATCAGCATTTACTACACTTATATAGGGCTACCAGGTCAACCTAACAGATAACCTAAGCTGATTTACCTTCACACACTCTCCTCAGAAGCTCCCCTAAAGGGTTGTATAAATACAAAGAAGCAGCCTAACGCACAATAGCAGCAGGGTTACAACAGCAAGTCCACCGGCAACACTCCAAATATATTAGGACACAAGCCTATCTAAAGCAACTGAATACCTAGAACTGCTTATCACTACAAGAGGGTGAGAGGAGAAACCACAATATCCTCAAAAGAAAATGTTGCAGAGGAAACAAACCAGGTCAGAAAGAGGGCATAAAAACCACCATAGCACCACCGCTTCCATGAACAATTTTTTCAAACCTCTTGAAAGTCCTGTATCACCGATGCCAAGCCAAGATTTAACAGAAAATGCTCCACATGCACAATCATTAGCAGACACCCTTTCTGGCAACATTGCCGTCAAAACAAGATTTCACCAACCTAATCACACAGGTTAAGTCCTGCATCAAGGAGGAGATTTCTGAACTCTGCAAAGAAATGCATGAAATAAGTGACAGGGTGGAATTCCTTGAAGAGGAATCAGAATCATACCAATCCGAGCTAGCATAACTACAACAAAGTGTACAGGCACAAAACAATGTGATAGATCAACTACAAGATAAGCTTGAGGACATCGAAAATAGAAGCCGGAGACAAAATATAAGAATCAGGGGAATTCCTGAAAGCATCAGCACAGAAGTCCTCCACACATACCTTCAAGATCTCTTTAAACACCTAAAAGGCGCATCAAGCTCGGTTCCGATTGCTCTAGATAGATATCACAGGACTCTGAGGTCCAAACCAAAAGAAGGACTACCGCCTAGAGATATGATATTAACATTTCAGGAGTACCAACAGAAAAAAGGAAATCATGAAATTAGCCAGATCATCATCACCTTCCAAGGAACAACACTCTCCATATATGCTGATCTTTCTACTAGAACCCTGCAAAGAAGAAGGGAATTCTCACCACTCTACTTCATCAGAACAATATCCCCTACAGATGGGGATTCCCATGCCAACTACAGCTCACATGGGAAGGTCAGAGGAAGGTCAAAAAATAGGTGGCGCAAGTGAATGCTGTTCTGACTAATAATGGTGTAAAATGTATTTCAGATTCCTTGTGTGTCTGATAATGTTCTCACCTTACATAGACTGTATTGGAATTTCAAGTGTAAATGGTGTCTCTCCAGGAAAATAAAGCTTCTAGATTCAAATTCTATAGTTTAAATATATATATATTTATTGAATAAAAGATTCTTGTTTATTAAATGAACGATTCTTATATATGAGATCAAAATAATGATGATCTATTCACAAGTGATAATCAGTTGACAATTTAAAACATTTGGTAAAATATAAAATATGATAGTACAATATTAAAAACACCGGTGTTCATCATAAACAAAAAACTATAAAAACTCAAATTGAGATAATATAAGCAAGCAGGTGTACTCAGAAGATAAAACCAAAAAATAAACAGAGGAGACTCATGTACCTCTAAGCGTATGACTATCAAAAAACATATATAAATGCATATATGAGTATATGAACCATATGTCTGGTATCCGTTAAACTAGCGTATATATATACTTCACAGATGTATAAGGGTTAAGCACATATTATACAGTTCCTTATTGCTTAATGTTCTGGCAAAACATGGGGTGGTTATCCTTCCGTCAAAAATATATTTGAGCCAATGTATATTGAAACAAGTGTGGCAAAATGTAGCCAGTAATATGTAGCTGCAGTGTTATTTCTTAGATTTCAGCGTCTCTGTTTTTTAATCAGAGGTAGGTTTACATACGGTTTTTAGCTTGGTGTAGCGATTCCTTCCTTAAAAACAGTGCACTGTTGACGTCTTCCCTCTGCTGTGCAGAAAAAGCCGGTGGAGTACTAAGTCCCTTAGCCTCCGTTTACCAGCTGTGTTGGTAGTTGTTTCCTTAGATTCGTTGTTTACCCAGTAATGGGCCTTGATGGTATTCTTATGAGCTCCGGTCACAACTTGCTTCTTTCTTTGTGAGTGTATAACCCAGACTCGGTCTTTATTTTCACCGGTCTCCTTGCTGTTATCACAGCTGACAAAGTTCTCCTCTGGAGCTGAGTTGTTTTGGCTCACTTCTTAATTTCAAGTGATCAGGTTTCTACGCGTTTCGGCGTTCTGCCTTTCTCAAGAGAAAGGCAGAACGCCGAAACGCGTAGAAACCTGATCACTTGAAATTAAGAAGTGAGCCAAAACAACTCAGCTCCAGAGGAGAACTTTGTCAGCTGTGATAACAGCAAGGAGACCGGTGAAAATAAAGACCGAGTCTGGGTTATACACTCACAAAGAAAGAAGCAAGTTGTGACCGGAGCTCATAAGAATACCATCAAGGCCCATTACTGGGTAAACAACGAATCTAAGGAAACAACTACCAACACAGCTGGTAAACGGAGGCTAAGGGACTTAGTACTCCACCGGCTTTTTCTGCACAGCAGAGGGAAGACGTCAACAGTGCACTGTTTTTAAGGAAGGAATCGCTACACCAAGCTAAAAACCGTATGTAAACCTACCTCTGATTAAAAAACAGAGACGCTGAAATCTAAGAAATAACACTGCAGCTACATATTACTGGCTACATTTTGCCACACTTGTTTCAATATACATTGGCTCAAATATATTTTTGACGGAAGGATAACCACCCCATGTTTTGCCAGAACATTAAGCAATAAGGAACTGTATAATATGTGCTTAACCCTTATACATCTGTGAAGTATATATATACGCTAGTTTAACGGATACCAGACATATGGTTCATATACTCATATATGCATTTATATATGTTTTTTGATAGTCATACGCTTAGAGGTACATGAGTCTCCTCTGTTTATTTTTTGGTTTTATCTTCTGAGTACACCTGCTTGCTTATATTATCTCAATTTGAGTTTTTATAGTTTTTTGTTTATGATGAACACCGGTGTTTTTAATATTGTACTATCATATTTTATATTTTACCAAATGTTTTAAATTGTCAACTGATTATCACTTGTGAATAGATCATCATTATTTTGATCTCATATATAAGAATCGTTCATTTAATAAACAAGAATCTTTTATTCAATAAATATATATATATTTAAACTATAGAATTTGAATCTAGAAGCTTTATTTTCCTGGAGAGACACCATTTACACTTGAAATTCCAATACAGTCTATGTAAGGTGAGAACATTATCAGACACACAAGGAATCTGAAATACATTTTACACCATTATTAGTCAGAACAGCATTCACTTGCGCCACCTATTTTTTGACCTAAGGTCAGAGGAAGACCTGTCCTAGCCCAGGAGACATCAAAGAGTTCTGCAAGGAACTGAACCTACGCCTTCCACGTAGTAACAATGTACCACTTGATTCATCCAGTCAGAAAGATATCTCATCTCACACAGCTCCCAGACCTCAAAGATCACCATGGCAAACTGTAGAGTCTAAAATACTGAAAAAACAAGCCGCCTCCACTGTAGAAAATGGGTGAGATCAATCCTGTATCACTGATTTGTGTCTCTTCTCCTCTTCTGAGACTCTAAAAGTTTATGGCATTCACTTGATGTGTACCCATTGATGAAGGCCTTAAAAGGCAAGTAATTCTTTGTAGCTACTGGGTATTCAATGATCATAATCAATAGCAGCCTCTGGGGCACCATTAGCCCCCTATTGAATTCTCAAGAGCTAAAAGAATAGTTCTATGATTATGCAGTTAATTGAACATGAGGTGCTCTTCCCTAATGTTGAGGGGGGAGCGCACATGTTAGCTTATTTTAGCTTAACAACTGTTTTGTTTAAAAATGTTTTGTTTACTAATGTTTTAACTTTATTATCATTATTCCATGTAATGTTCCTAATGATGTTGCTCAAATTATGTTGCATCCATCAATGCACTCTCAAACCAAAGATCTCTACCACATTCACACCCACCATGACAACACATAAGAAAGACCAATTATTTACCATCATAACCATTAACACTAAAGGCCTTAATTTCCCCTTTAAGAGGTTAAAGGCATTCCACGACCTAAATCACAAAAATGGAGATATCTTGTTCTTACAAGAAACCCACATTAAACAGGGCAAGGAGCCCAAGAATTCCTCATCCAACTATCCCACTCACTTCCACAGTAGTAATCCCAAAAAGAAAACTAATGGAGTAAGCATACTCTTCCACAAATCAACACCATTTGAACTCCTCCATAGGGACCAAGACAATAAGGGTAGATATTTGGTCCTTTTTGGCCTCCTATATGGAAAACCAATAACTCTAGTTAATATTTATGCCCCAAACACGAACCAAGCATCCTTTTTCCAGCGAACAACAAACTCCATACTTGGATACTTAAAAGGCCCACTAGTACTGGCAGGAGACTTTAATCTCCCCTTGAATCCTACAATAGACAGCTCAAACCCACACTTAAAACTCCCTACCAAAGTACTAGTTACAGTTTGGAATAACTATTCACTGCTAACTCTTCACGACATCTGGAGACATCTTCACCCCCATAAACAAGATTATACTTTTTTCTCAAGCCCCAATAAATTCTATTCTAGGATCGACTACATAATGGCAGATAATTTTTACTTACCAAATCTTAGATACACACATATTATCCCTATTAGCTGGTCAGATCATTCGGCTGTAGTTCCTTCATCTGTCCTTCTATACCAGTACGTCCGTTACAATGGAGGTTCGACGAAACGTTATTATCAGATCCTCTGATCAGAATAGACATAGAATGAGCACTACAAGAGTATTTCACCTTTAATGTATCAGAGGATAGAAATGTGTTTTACAGGGAATCTTGATGAAACACAAAGCTATAAAAAACAAGCAAGCATGGCAAAAATACATAACATTGACCCAGACAATAGCAAGTTTAGACTACACCCACAAAAGATATACGACAGACCTGACAACCCAGCAAAAACTAGATCAAGCTAGACAGCAACTTAATGAGTTCTTAGACATCAAAGCTCAAAATACAGCTTTCTTTTTGCGTCAAAAATATAATATACAAGACTGCTGGCGAGAGCCCTTAGGCACAAAATAACCTCCTCTTATATACACTCTCTGACAACTACTGACTTGACCAAAACAACAAACTCATAAAAAATAGCCAAATAATTCTGCCATTACTATTCCATACTGTACAATCTATTTCCAAACCGCGACAAGGAGAGTCGTAGGCAGGAATGTGAGAAATACCTCGCAAAGATACAACTTTCTCAAATTCATCCTGACCAGTCCCTATCCCTAAGTTAACCCATTACCCTCCAAGAGCTAGAACTAGCCATTAAGTCATTTAAACAGGGAAAGAGCCCAGGTCCAGATGGATATAGCAATTTTTATTCTAAACAATTTAAACATCTACTTTCTCCACATCTCCTAAAATTATTCAATCATATTAGCCCAGACCATCCGTCCCCATCTAGTATGCTAGCAGCAAATATAAGAGTCCTCCCTAATCCATGCAAATCGACTGAAATCCCCTCCAATTTTAGACCTATCTCTTTACTTAATGTCGACATAAAGCTGTATTCCAAGATACATAATGACCAGACAGGCTTTGTACCACACAGAGAAGCAAAAGACAACACAGAGTTAAGGCCCTACACCTGCTACAATATACTTCTCAGCATGAAATCCCGACGCTTTTTATCTCGACAGACTCTGAAAAGGCATTTGACCGCCTAGACTGGACTTTTCAAATGTGCACCCTCTACAAATTTGGCCTCCCATCAGAATTCATATCCAAAATCTCATCACTATAAACGACACCCTCTGCCAAGATTAAAGTTAACGCCTACTCTCAGACTCTTTCCCCATACGTAATGGTACTAGGCAGGAGTGCCCTCTTTCACCCATCTTATTTGTACTCTCCATGGAAGTGCTGGTCACTGTTTTACGTGCCTCTCAGCATGTTGAAGGCATAAAAATTAAAACCTCTGAATATAAATTAGCGTTATTTGCCGACGACCTCCTCATGACTCTCACAAACCCATTAATATCCCTAGCAACAGCCATCTCCATTCTCATGACATATGGTTCCAAATCAAATTTCTCCATAAATTTTGGTAAATCAGACATCCTTCCTATTCACATAGCAAAAGAAGACCTACAATATCTATCCTTGGTCGCAACATTCTTCTTCAGTTCACATTCTCTAAAGTACCTAGGTATTCACCTATCCCCAAACTTGACAGAATTGGTTAAATTGAAATATGAAACACTTACATCTCACATGACCGCAAATGTGGAGCAGTGAGCCATTAAACCTATCTCATGGTTGGGGAGGATTGGGGCAGTAAAAATGACACTACTTCCTAAAATCTTATACGTCTTACAGACGGTTCCTATCCCTCTTCCTAACTACATGATCCCAAAATTACAATCTATCATCAACTCCTATATTTGGGAAATTAAACAACCGAGAATAGCTAAATCTACAGTGTACAGAGATCCTCTAGCAGGAGGACTGGGAGTCCCCAATATTCAAAACTACCGAAATGCTGTTTTCCTTTCTAGAATTATAGATTGGTGCTCATATGAGGAACACCACAATAAGCAGTGGGTACAACTAGAACACAACCTCTCAAATTATCCCCAGCTCAGGTCCTACCCTACTTATCCCCACTTACGCCTACCCTAAGAAATTCTAATTTTCAACCAGGCCTTTCCTACACCCTGACTGGTACCAAAGATATACACCTCCTTCTGCCCACATACACCCTGGTGGAGGAAGGTAGGCTATTGGACAAACAACTGATTCAACATCTAGGAGAAGGGTTCTTCACACACTGGTTTAGATACCTACAACTAAGCCACTTTCTTCAAACCAAACATAAAGACAACTTATCAAGACAACAAACCCAGTTTTAGAAATTGTGTAGTGACGCATCACGCTATTTCCCTAACCTACAAACTACTGAATACACATAATGAGAATGACCTGCCGACTTACACTAAGTTGTGGGATCGTGACTTAACTTTTTTGATCCTGGCAGCGGAGTGGAACTCAATCTTCTCCTCTAACAAAAAGTCAGCACATTCAGCGAAACTGCTAGAGACAAATATTAAACTACTAACTAAATGGTACCTTACACCACAAAGACTTAAATATGTTTATCCAGATTCCTCCAACCTCTGCTGGAGACTTTGCTCTAATGAAGGCTCCTTGTATCACATCTGGTGGGCATGCCCAAAGATCCAACCATTTAGGACCTCAATCATATCCTATACACAACGCCCTCTAGGAACTCCTCTAGATATAGACCCAGTAATTTTCTTGTTTCACAGACACCCTAAACTTAAGTCTAAACTACAGGCTAAAGTGCTACAAATACTAATAAACAGTTCACACCAACTTATCCCCCGAGCATGGAAAAAAGAAAAACCTCCCAGTCTGCAAATGTGGATTCAAGAAATAAACACTAATCTTAAATTAGAAAGATATCACTACCTGCTCACAAACACATTAGATACGTATGCAGATTTACTGTACCTATGGGACACCAGACCTACATAAACATTTCAATCATTTACGCCTTGAAGTCTCTAAGTCTGTCACTTCAGTAGGACCACTGTGAGTCTACTAATGCAAACATAACCACTATCAGACAATTAGTGGATTCATATCTGTCCATCCCTCCTAATATTACCAGTCAAGAAAAGGACACTTACGCCTAGATTTAGAGTTCTGCATTAGCCGTCAAAAGCAGTGTTAAGGGCTCCTAACGCTGCTTTTTACCACCCACTGGTATTTAGAGTCAGCCAGGAAAGGGTCTAACGCTCACTTTCCAGCCGCGACTTTTCCATACCGCAGATCCCCTTACGTCAATTGCTTATCCTATCTTTTCAATGGGATCTTCCTAACGCCGGTATTTAGAGTCTTGGCTGAAGTGAGCGGTAGACCCTCTACCGACAAGACTCCAGCCGCAGAAAAAAGTCAGTAGTTAAGAGCTTTCTGGGCTAACGTCGGTTCATAAAGCTCTTAACTACTGTGCTCTAAAGTGCACTAACACCCATAAACTACCTATATTCCCCTAAATCGAGGCCCCCCCACATCGCCGCCACTATAATAAAAAAAATTAACCCCTAATCTGCCGACCGCACATAGCCGCCACCTACATTATCCCTATGAACCCCTAATATGCTGCCCCTAACATCGCCGACACCTACATAATATTTATTAACCCCTAATCTGCCCCCCCCAACGTCGCCGCTACCTTACCTACACTTATTAACCCCTAATCTGCCGACCGGACCTCGCTGCCACTATAATAAATGTATTAACCCCTAAACCGCCGCACTCCCGCCTCCCAACCCCTATAATAAATAGTATTAACCCCTAATCTGCCCTCCCTAACATCGCCGACACCTAACTTCAAGTATTAACCCCTAATCTGCCGACCGGACCTCCTAATCTGCCGACCGGACCTCACCGCTACTCTAATAAAGTTATTAACCCCTAAAGCTAAGTCTAACCCTAACCCTAACACCCCCTAACTTAAATATAATTTTATTCTAACGAAATAAATTAAATCTTATTAACTAAAGTCTTCCTATTTAAAGCTAAATACTTACCTGTAAAATAAACCCTAATATAGCTACAACATAACGAATAATTATATTGAAGCTATTTTAGGATTTATATTTATTTTACAGGCAACTTTGTATTTATTTTAACTAGGTACAATAGCTATTAAATAGTTATTAACTATTTAATAGCTACCTAATTAAAATAATTACAAAATTACCTGTAAAATAAATCCTAACCTAAGTTACAATTAAACCTAACACTACATTATCAATAAATAAATTAAATCAATTAATTACAATTACATACAATTAACTAAACTAAACTAAATTACAAAAAAAAACCAAACACTAAATTACAAAAAATAAAAAAAGATTACAAGAATTTTAAGCTAATTACACCTACTCTAAGCCCCCTAATAAAAAAACAAAGCCCCCCAAAATATAAAAATCCCTACCCTAATCTAAATTAAAATAGTTAACAGCTCTATTACCTTACCAGCCCTTAAAAGGGCTTTTTGCGGGGCATGCCCCAAATTAATCAGCTCTTTTGCCTGTAAAAAAAACACAATGCCACCCCCCAACATTACAACCCACTACCCACATACCCCTACTCTAACCCAAACCCCCCTTAAATAAACCTAACACTACCCCCCTGAAGATCTCCCTACCTTGAGTCGTCTGCACTCAGCCGAGCAGCGATGGACCAAAAGAAGACATCCGGAGCAGCAGAAGTCTTCATCCTATCCGGGCAGAAGAGGACATCCGGACCGGCAAACATCTTCATCCAAGCGGCATCTTCTATCTTCATCCATCCGACGAGGAGCGGCTCCATCTTCAAGACCTCCGGCGCGGAACATCCTCTTTTACCGACGACTACCGACGAATGAAGGTTCCTTTAAGTGACGTCATCCAAGATGGCGTCCCTTGAATTCCGATTGGCTGATAGGATTCTATCAGCCAATCGGAATTAAGGTAGGAAAAATCTGATTGGCTGATTCAATCAGCCAATCAGATTCAAGTTCAATCGGATTGGCTGATCCAATCAGCCAATCAGATTGTGCTCGCATTCTATTGGCTGTTCCACCATGTGTGGTGCGCAGTGGCATTTAGCTGCCTTCTAATTACCAAAAAGTAAAGCCAAAGCCATATATGTCTGCTATTTATGGACAAAGAGGATCCCAGAGAAGCATTTACAACCATTTATGCCATAATTGCATAAGTTGTTTGTAAATAATTTCAGTGAGAAACCTAAAGTTTGTGAAAAAATTGTGAAAAAGTGAACAATTTTTTTTTTATTTGATCAATTTGGCGGTGAAATGGTGGCATGAAATTTACCAAAATGTGCCTAGGTCAATACTTTGGGATGTCTTCTAAAAAAGGGATATTTAGGGATTCCTGAAAGATATCAGTGTCCCAATGTAACTAGCGCTAATTTTGAAAAAAAGTGGTTTGGAAATAGCAAAGTGCTACTTGTATTTATTGCCCTATAACTTGCAAAAAAGCAAGTAAACATTGGGTATTTCTAAACTCGGTACAAAATTTAGAAACTATTTAGCATGATTGTTTTTTGGTGGTTGTAGATGTGTAACAGATTTTGGGGGGTCAAAGTTAGAAGAAAGTGTGTTTTTTTCCATTTTTTTCCTCATATTTTGTATTTTTTTTATAGCAAATTATAAGATATGATGAAAATAATGGTATCTTTTGAAAGTTAATTTAATGGTGAGAAAAACGGTATATAATATGTGTGGGTACAGTAAATGAGTAAGAGGAAAATTACAGCTAAACACAAACACTGCAAAAATGTAAAAATAGCCTTGGTCCCAAACGGACAGAAAATGGAAAAGTGCTGTGGTCATTAAGGGGTTAATAAAAAAATATTTAAACAAATAAATAAATAAATAAATAAATACACTTTTCAATTTCCATAAAACCAATCCTCTAAAAGAAATCAGGGACAAAAAACACAATGAAAATGTTACCAGATTATCAAGATAAAAAATCATCTTATTCAACTAGATACTTTTCTCTAGCTACTAACTTTTGAACATAGTTTGATTTAAAAAAGGTGACATTATTTACAACTAGCCCTCTTTAGGGAAGGAATGTATCAGAATCAAACTGTTCTATAATTAATTGAGATACTGTTGTCTTAGCAAACATGGCTAAACTAGGTTATTTCTGTGATTTCCACAGACTAAGAATAATATTACATCCTACTAGTATAGCTAAATTAATCATATCTACATATTGGCCTCTAGTTATCAAGCCTTCAACCTCAAATACACTGGAATTCCGCAGTGTATTTGTGGCGAGGCTGATTCGCCTAAGTTATCAAGCCCTTTACACCGGCAAAAAGTAGAATTTTGTGACGTAAGCTTCGATCCGCTGGACTCAGTCCGACACAGATCGATTCTTACGTCACTCCAGATGTTCCGCACACAAGTTCGGCACAATCTGACTACTTTTGCTAGTTATCAAATGACTAGCAGGTACGCTCGGCACTTTTCCGGCCCAGCGTACCTGGTTTTCAAACTGCCGCCCTGGAGGCGGCAGATCCCATAGGAATCAATGGGAGTCTGACCATAGCGAAAGTTCATGTTCGCTGCTGCCCGACATCCCATTGATTCCTATGGGAGCTGTCTACACCTAACACTCTAACATGTACCCCGAGTCTAAACACCCCTAATCTGTCCCCCCCTACACCGCCGCAACTAAATAAATTTATTACCCCCTAAACCGCCGCTCCCGGAGCCCACCGCAAGCTGCATTATACATATTAACCCCTAATCTGTCCCCCCCTACACCGCCGCAACTAAATAAAGTTATTAACCCCTAAACAGCTGCTCCCGGACACCGCCGCAACTATAATAAATGTATTAACCCTTAAACCACCACTCCCGGACCCCGCCGCCAACTATATTAAAATGTACATAAATGTGTGCAAAAAGACTTGCACAACAAAGAAAAAGGCTGCAGGTAACTGGACTAGTGTAATACTGGACCCATTTAAATAAGATTAGACAAAGAAAAAAAAAAAAAAGAACAATGTAATAATCAAATCACACAAGCATCCCCATTTATACTAAATAACTTTATTGAAGAAAAAATAGGAGCCCGACTGGACTCATACTCATGCACACACACACACACTATTAAAACTAGCTGAAACTCAGTGTAAGATAATTTCCTATCAAAAAGCACAAGAGTGGATAATTGTAGGTTGCTACCTGGGTGTCCAAATATATTATAATAATTCAACCCAGGGAGTACACCAATAATTTATAGACAGTGTGAATATAAATCTCCCCAATTTAAAGGTCTTTGCAAAAATCACAACCTCCAGGTGAGGAACAAGCACAATATTATGTGATTAATGTGCTGGAGGATCAATATATGAAGATAACTATCCAAACACAGAAATAAATGTTTTTGGTAGCTAGTTCCAAACTGAATAAAGGTTGTGCTGTAAGTATTTATTGCAGATATTGCAACTGGCGATTCTGGATCTAAGATATATAGGATCCGCTAATATTTTTATAACAACCTTAGATTAGTTATACCGTTAGGCAGATATTCTATGTCACAGTTGCTGTGTATGCAAACCACTAAAATTGTTGTATCTGTCCAATAGCTAAATAGGATTTATTTTTCTAATCAAATGTATACACCGCTGTTTGCGATGGAAATAACGTAGCAGTCAGTATAATAGGTCACTATCAGTAGCTGTTACCATAAGATATACAATTTCCTTACACAATGTGTGGTTGGAATGCAAAAACCAACTCCTAATATGTTGAGTGCCTGTGAGTGGCCATCTAAGATCAAGGCTAGTTACAATGTGATAATATTTCTCTTGCAATCATATAGATTTCATAATATTGTAGCATAAAATCGTAGTGCTTACGATATTAAAAATCAACAGGTGTATATAAAATTAACCGTATAATAAAGTTCAAGGCCAATATTAAGATGTAACAAGTTATACGTTCAGCACCGAATCTCACTATCACTGAAGCCTGAGATCATATGTCATTGGCTCCCTATATTCCTTAGTGCAAACGTTAGCCTAATCACACACCCTGCTCTAATCCACAGGTGTGAGCTAGCTACTTGTATCGATATATATTGCCCATTAATATTAATGTTGTATAAGTAACGCACCAAAATATGGTTACCTTCAGAATAAAGTATATACACTATTAATTACAGAGAGTATGCCGCAACATTAATTTAGCCCAAATTATAGCATAGCGCTGGCACTATTAGAGGTGGAAGTTGTAAGCAAACAGCAAACATACATTCCCAAATAAGACTGCTGTTATCTAAGGCGCCAGCCAGTGGCAAACTGCCAGATAAGAAAAGACTAAACTTAAAAAAGGTCTCTTCTATAGCGGAGACCTGTTTACTTTTAACTGTCTATTTGTGGTCACAAACATTTACAAAAAGTGCTAGGCTGAGTCAGCAATTAAAAGGATGAGGGTTACATAACCCGGTACTAGTGCCCCTGACGCGCGTTTCACATTACGCTTCCTCAGAGCCCAGCGTACCTGGTTTTCAAACTGCCGCCCTGGAAGCGGCGGATCCCATAGGAATCAATGGGAGTCTGACCATAGTGAAAGTTCATGTTCGCTGCTGCCCGACATCCCATTGATTCCTATGGGAGCTGTCTACACCTAACACTCTAACATGTACCCCGAGTCTAAACACCCCTAATCTGTCCCCCCCTACACCGCCGCAACTAAATAAATTTATTACCCCCTAAACCGCCGCTCCCGGAGCCCACCGCAAGCTGCATTATACATATTAACCCCTAATCTGTCCCCCCCTACACCGCCGCAACTAAATAAAGTTATTAACCCCTAAACAGCTGCTCCCGGACACCGCCGCAACTATAATAAATGTATTAACCCTTAAACCGCCACTCCCGGACCCCGCCGCCAACTATATTAAACTTATTAACCCCTAATCTGCCCCCCCTACACTGTCGCCACCTATAATACATTTATTAACCCCTATCCTGCCCCCCCTACACCGCCGCAACCTATATTAAACTTATTAACCCCTATCATGCCCCCCCTACACCACCGCAACCTATAATAAATTTATTAACCCCTATCCTGCCCCCCCTACACCGCTGCAACTATAATAAAAATTTTAACCCCTAAACCTAAGTCTAACCCTAACCCCCCCTAACTTAAATATTAATTAAATAAATCTAAATATTATAACTCTTATTAACTAACGCCAAGATTTAGAGTTCTGCGTTAGCCGTCAAAACCAGAGTTAGATGCTCCTAACGCTGGTTTTGGGCTACCGCTGGTATTTAGAGTCGTGTAGGTAAGGGTCTAACGCTCACTTTCCAGCCGCGACTTTTCCATACCGCAGATCCCTCTACGCCAATTGCGTATCCTATCTTTTCAATGGGATCTTTCTAACGCCGGTATTTAGAGTCTTGGCTGAAGTGAGCATTAGAAATCTAACGACAAAACTCCAGCCGCAGAAAAAAGTCAGGAGTTAAGAGCTTTCTGGGCTAACGTCGGTTCATAAAGCTCTTAACTACTGTGCTCTAAAGTACACTAACACCCATAAACTACCTATGTACCCCTAAACCGAGGTCCCCCCACATCGTCGCCAGTCTATTAAATTTTTTTAACCCCTAATCTGCTGACCGCACACCGCCGCAACCTACATTATCCCTATGTACACCTAATCTGCTGCCCCTAACATCGCCGACCCCTATATTATATTTATTAACCCCTAATCTGCCGCCCCCGCTATCGCTGATCCCTGCATATTATTATTAACCCCTAATCTGCCGCTCCGTACACCGCCGCAACCTACGTTATCCCTATGTACCCCTAATCTGCTGCCCCTAACACCACCGACCCATATATTATATTTATTAACCCCTAATCTGCCTCCCACAACGTCGCCGCCACCTACCTACAATAATTAACCCCTAATCTTCCGACCGGACCTCACAGCTACTATAATAAAGTTATTAACCCCTAATCCGCCTCACTCCCGCCTCAATAACCCTATAATAAATAGTATTAACCCCTAATCTGCCCTCCCTAACATCACCGACACCTAACTTCCAGTATTAACCCCTAATCTGCCGACCGGACCTCACTGCTACGCTAATAAATGTATTAACCCCTAAAGCTAAATCTAACCCTAACACTAACACCCCCCTAAGTTAAATATAATTTTTATCTAACAAAATAAATTAATTCTTATTAAATTAATTAATCCTATTTAAAGCTAAATACTTACCTATAAAATAAACCCTAATATAGCTACAATATAAGGAATAATTATATTGTAGCTATTTTAGGATTAATATTTATTTTACAGGCAACTTTGTAATTATTTTAACCAGGTACAATAGCTATTAAATAGTTAATAACTATTTAATAGCTATCTAGATAAAATAATTACAAAATTGCCTGTAAAATAAATCCTAACCTAAGTTACAATTAAACCTAACACTACACTATCAATAAATTAATTACATAAAATACCTACAAATACATACAATTAAATAAACTAACTAAAGTACAAAAAATAAAAAAAGAACTAAGTTACAAAAAATAAAAAAAATATTTACAAACATTAGAAAAATATTACAACAATTTTAAGCTAATTACACCTACTCTAAGCCCCCTAATAAAATAACAAAGCCCCCCAAAATAAAAAAAATGCCCTACCCTATTCTAAAATTAAAATAGAAAAGCTCTTTTACCTTACCAGCCCTTAAAAGGGCCTTTTGCGGGGCATGCCCTAAAGAAAACAGCTCTTTTGCCTGTAAAAAAACCCATACAATACTCCCCCCTCCAACATTACAACCCACCACCCACATACCCCTAATCTAACCCAAACCCCCCTTAAATAAACCTAACACTAAGCCCCTGAAGATCATCCTACCTTATCTTCACCAGGCCGGGTATCACCGATCGTTCCAGGCTCTGAAATCTTCATCCAAGCCCAAGCGGTGGCTGAAGACGTCCATCATCGGGCTGAAGTCTTGATCCAAGCGGCGGCTGAAGAGGTCCATCATCGGGCAGAAGTCTTCATCCTATGTGGGCAGAAGAGGAGATCCGGACCGGTAGACATCTTCATCCAAGCGGCATCTTCTATCTTCTTCCATCCGACGACGAGCGGCTCCATCTTCAAGACCTCCGGCGCGGATCCATCCTCTTCTTCCGATGTCCTAACACAGAATGAAGGTTCCTTTAAGGGACGTCATCCAAGATGGCGTCCCTCGAATTCCGATTGGCTGATAGGATTCTATCAGCCAATCGGAATTAAGGTAGGAAAATTCTGATTGGCTGATGGAATCAGCCAATCAGATTCAAGTTCAATCCGATTGGCTGATCCAATCAGCCAATCAGATTGAGCTCTCATTCTATTGGCTGTTCTGATCAGCCAATAGAATGCGAGCTCAATCTGATTGGCTGATTGGATCAGCCAATCAGATTTTTCCTACCTTAATTCCGATTGGCTGATAGAATCCTATCAGCCAATCAGAATTCGAGGGACGCCATCTTGGATGACGTCACTTAAAGGAACCATCATTCGTTGTTCAGTCGTCGGTGGAAAAAGATGGCTCCGCGTAGGCTCGTCTGAAGATGGCTCCGCTCCGCTCCGGATGGATGAAGATTGAAGACGCCGCCTGGATGATGACTTCAATCGTATGGAAGACTTCTTCAGTGCCCCTTGGATGATGACTTCAATCAGATGGAAGAGTTCTTCAGCGCCCCTTGGATGATGACTTCTGCTGCTCCGGATCTCCTCTTCGGTTCCATCGGTGGTCGGCTGGCTGAAGACAGCTAAAGGTAGGATGATCTTCAGGGGGGTAGTGTTAGGTTTATTTAAGGGGGGTTTGGGTTAGAGTAGGGGTATGTGGGTGGTGGGTTTTAATGTTGGGGGGGTTGTATTTTTATTTTACAGGCAAAAGAGCAGTTTTCTTTGGGGCATGCCCCGCAAAAGGCCCTTTTAAGGGCTGGTAAGGTAATTGAGCTGTTAACTTTTTAATGTAGAATAGGGTAGGGCATTTTTTTTATTTTGGGGGGCTTTGTTATTTTATTAGGGGGCTTAGATTAGGTGTTAGTAGCTTAAAATTGTTGTAATATTTTTTAAATGTTTGTAACTTATTTTTTTTATTTTTTGTAACTTAGCTTTTTTTTTTTTGTACTTTAGTTAGTTTATTTAATTGTATTTAATTGTAGTTATTTGTAGGTAATTTATTTAATGATAGTGTAGTGTTAGGTTTAATTGTCACTTAGGTTAGGATTTATTTTACAGGTAATTTTGTATTTCTTTTAGGTAGGTAGTTATTAAATAGTTATTAACTATTTAATAACTATTCTAACTAGCTAAAATAAATACAAAGTTACCTGTAAAATAAATATAAATCCTAAAATAGCTACAATGTAATTATTAATTACATTGTAGCTATCTAAGGGTTTATTTTACAGGTAAGTATTTAGTTTTAAATAGGAATAATTTATTTAAGTATAGTGTAGTGTTAGGTGTAATTGTAACTTAGGTTAGTTTTTATTTTACAGGTTAATTTCTCTTTATTTTAACTAGGTAGCTATTTAATAGTTAATAACTATTTAATAGCTATTGTACCTAGTTAAAATAAATTGAAATTTGCCTGTAAAATAAAAATAAATCCTAAGATAGCTACAATAAAATTATTATTTATATTGTAGCTATATTAGGGTTTATTTTAAAGGTAAGTATTAAGTTTTAAATAGGAATAATGAATTTAATAAGAGTTAAATTTATTTAGATGTATTTAATTAATATTTAAGTTAGGGGGGTGTTAGGGTTAGGGTTAGACTTAGGTTTAGGGGTTAATAATTTTATTATAGTGGCAGCGGTGTAGGGGGGGGCAGGATAGGGGTTAATAAATGTATTATAGGTGGCGACGGTGTAGGGGGGGCAGGATAGGGGTTAATAAGTTTAATAAAGGTGGCGGCGGGGTCCGGGAGCGGCGGTTTAGGGGTTAAACAATTTATTTATTTGCCGCGGGGTCCGGGATCGGCAGGATCGGGGTTAATAAATTTATTATAGGTGGTGACGGTATAGGGGGGCAGGATAGGGGTTACTAGGTATAATGTAGGTGGCAGTGGGCTCCGGGAGCGGCGGTTTAGGGGTTAATACATTTATTATAGTTGCGGTGGTGTCCAGGAATGGCGGTTTAGGGGTTAATACATTTATTATAGTTGCGGCGGTGTCCGGGAGCGGCGGGTTAGGGGTTAATAACTTTATTTAGATGGTAGGCGAGCTTAGGTGGGCGTATTGGGCCGGCGAAGGCAGGTAAGTAGACACGTAGATAACTAGAGGCCTATGTGTATCTGATTGTTTTACTAGAAGGAAAATATGCTTTTCCAATATTTTGAATTTTTCAGAAATTAATTTATTAATCCAAAAATTGATCTTTGACCAAAAAAACTACATTTTTGGACAGCTCCAAAAACAATGTCCTAGGTCTGCCTTAGTTGTACCACATCTGGGACATAGATTATCATTTCTCCTGTTGTATTTATTCACTAAATATGAGGTGATATATGATTTGTGCAGTAATCTAATGTGAGATTCCTTAAAGGCCATAGATTTAGTTGCTGCTTTTACTAATCTAAGACTCATTCTGTGGGGTCAATTTATTATAGTGCGAGCGGATTCGATCGGGTTCAATTCTGTTCGCTGCCTCAGAGCAAGCGGACAGGTTATGGAGCAGCGGGGCATCAAGCTTCGTACTGAGCTTGATAAATTGACTCCTATATCTTCAGTATTTATATTACACTCTAATAATTTTTTAATACCTTTCTATGAATTTTGTAAGCGTAATTTCCCTTGTGTATTCAAAACAAGTCTGTACCAGAATGCAATTTTCTGTTTCCCTTTTTGGAATTTTCAATGTAGCCATCTACTGCTTCTAACCAAAACACAGCTGCTACACTAAGCTATGTTTTGCTGCTACTGCAGCTGCTGGTAAGAGATGAAAAAATAATATCTGCCTCCTGCACTTTTCCTTCACAAAGTATGCTCTCCTTTTGTTGGACTGCATGTACCCTGCAAATCAGTTTGTCCTTCCAAGTTGACAGTTTATCAGTTATGTTTTGGCTTTGCACCCCCTAGACTTACCATCTAGTTTTGTGTAATAGGTTTATCAGTTTATCAGTTCTGATAACCATTTTCCCCATAATTATTGGATCATACAAGGTGGCCAGCATCAGTTCACTGCATTTTTCAAGATGCTCCCGCATGTAACCTTTCAGTTGCTCCTTCAGCCTCCTGACAAGTGCTGGTACCTTAATTCTTAGTACTCCACCAGGAACCCATTCACGATTTTCAAGGAAGACATTCATCTTGCTCAACAGGTGAGTGAACAAGGGTATGACTTGACCCAGACTTGCAGTGTTTTGGCTTAAGTTCTCAGTAACATCCCTAAAAGGCTTTAGGACTGCCATTAACTGCCCAATGTTGTTCCACTCAGCTCTGTCTAATGGATTTCTGATGTCAATGTATTGATCAGAATCCATAACATAGATGGTCCTCTGCTGCTCCAAGAAACATTCCAGCATATTCAAAGTGAGTGCCACCTAGTAGTTATGGCTTGTTTAAGAATCTGCTGGGTAAGCCTTGCCTTCTCCTTCCTGCCTAAGGTGCTGACTGGCTGTAACACCATTCAAGTAAAGTTGATAAACTAGTGTTGCCTTCAGGGATAGCAGCCTTTACCATCAGGTGGAGGATGTAAGCTGAACAACGCACACCAGTAAAGTTACCCTCATGGAGAGTCCTCGCCATAATGGGTGCTCTGTCATTGACGACAAATCCCATTTCCACCTTGGTGCCAGCCCTCTCTCCTACTCACTGTACCACCATTCTCCTAAGAGTCTACAATATTTTTTTCAGTGGTATGCTGCTTATCTAACACCTCCGCATAGAGGAGGAATGATCAGTAGCTGTGCCTATCTACCGACCCGCTCCTACCCTGATCGGAGCTGCCTACAGCTTAACCACCACTAGCTGTACCACTACACTCATCCTCATCACATGTCCTGGGCTGCCACCAGTGTTCCATCAGGGATAGGAGGGCATGATGGTCACAAGGAGCACTCCATAAGTCGGTGGTACAGTGCACTGACTGTCCAGATGCCTTCACCAGCTCCTCCCTTAACACAGCAATGCAGGATTGGTAAAGTGATGGGCCTATGCTCCTGTTTAATGTGCTTAATGAAGGTTGGTGATTGTGGGGAATGCTGCTTCCATCAAGTGCTTGAAAATCTTCCTGAAAGTCGCAACACTGACAGCTACCAGCTGACCTATCAGACGGTCTAACTTTCTGGACTGCTTCCTGGACATCCAGATGGGCTGAACACATTGTGGTGATGTTGAAGGTGGTACCTGTCTCTGCTGACTGCCATAAAAACCATGCCCCCTGCCTTGACTATTGCTTCTAGTAGGTGGTGTTTCCAGCTGTAAGATTGTTGCCCTGCCACAGTCTTGTGGTGTGTACAAAGATGTTGATTCATCCCAGAGCAGATGAAATGACGAAACATTCTCCAATGGCTAACTTCTTTGCCACTCAATTTGCAATTAGCAAAGTGACCATTTTCAATGCTAACAAAGGGCAAGATTGCAAGTCGTGTGGCATGTGTTTTCGGTGAACGATGTGGTCTTTTCCCAATCAATTTCCATTGCACAGGTATTATAAGTCTTGAAAAATTGTGTTTGCACAGTGCAATTGCCTTTCACACAACACTCCTTTCCGCGCTTGAAGAGCTGCAGTTAACAGTTTTCCGCAACATAAAAGTTTAATGAAACACTTCAAAAATACATTACAATGTTCAGTTACACTCATATTAACACTATCTAATAAAAAAAAATGCACACAAAAGTTATAAGGGCTCAAAGGAAATTTCGGGTGTTAGAAAAAAAAAAACGCAGATGCCAGAATTTTACATTGACAGACATACACATACAAAAGAGAAACATGGATTTAGATGCATAGAGATATGTTTAACTGTGGAGATAATGAAAAATTTTCAAATTACAATTTTATGCACATTAAACAATATCTCAGATGGATTTTCAAAGAGATAATCACAAATAGATCTTGAGATATCTAGACATATATATTTTCATATACATATCTATAAATAGATATATCTTTCCAAAAATCATCACATATATAGAGAAATATTTATTTAGAAATAAATAGAACATTTTCTGTTATGAAAACATTCTCACAATATGAAATATTCACATTTTCATGTACACTTTTCAAGGAGAATACGGCATTAGCTTTCCGAAACAGATTAGGGTTTTTGTGTTTTTTTTTTTTTTTTTCTATTTGTCTTCTCCATTGACTTCTGTGGGGGAAAATGTGAATGCGCACGCAATTTGGCTGTTTGGATTACGCGGGTAAACGTGCGAAAAATAAGTTATTTTGCAACTTGTAATACCTGCGCAACCCCAAATGAGAAAAAGCCATAACACGCACAGTGTTTTCACAACTGATTTGCCGCTTGACTTGTAGTCTTGCCCAAAGTATTCCCACATCTTTGTGTGACGTAAAGAAGTTGCTGCCTCTGCTTACCCTTCTATTGCTGTTATAGTCTCCTTGCTGGAACTTTGATTTGGCTTTATGAGAAATAGATCATGTAAAAATAACCTAATTAGAATATACGAGGAAGTAAGTAAAAATATAGATAAAAAGGAATTAGTTGATGTGATATACTTAGATTTTGCAAAGGCATTTGATATAGTGCCACATGATCAATTAATGTACAAAATGAAGGGACTGGGAATAGCTGAAAATGTTTGCTCATGGATAAATAACTGGACAAAAGACAGAGAGCAATGAGTAGTAGTAAATGGATCATACTCAGATTGGACAAAGGTAATCAGTGGAGACCCCCAAAGATCAGTACTGGGTCCTGTTCTTTTTAATATTTGTATGAATGACTTGGAGCAAGGATTAAATAGCAACACCTCTATGTTTGCAGATGATACAAAGTTGTGTAAGGTCATTAGGTCAGAACAGGATGAAATTGCGTTACAATCTGCAAAAACTAGCAGAATTATCAGGTAAATTGAAAAATAGATTTAATTCTGGAAAATGCAAGGTTCTACTACATCTTGCAAGTAAAAATAATCAGGCAATCTATTATTTAAATGGGACTAGTCTTAGCAAAACAGACTAGAAAAGAGATTTGGGAGTAGTAATAGATAACAAGCTAAAGATGGGCACAAAATGCAAGGTAGCAGCTTCTAAGGCTAATAAGATACTAGCATGTATTAAAAGAGGAATTGATGCAAGGGAGGAAAGCATTATCCTGTCACTATATAAATCCCTGGTAAGACCTCACCTTGAGTATGGAGTGCAGTTCTGGGGATTGATCTAAAAAAAAAAGACATTGCAGACCTAGAAAAAGTTCAGAGAAGGGCCACAAAGCTTATAAGGAGAATGGAGAATTTAAGCTATGAGGAGAGGTTAGCCAAACTGGGTCTGTTTTCTCTAGAAAAAAGTTGCTTTATAGGTGACATGATTGCTTTATATAAATATATACAAGGCCCATATACAGAGATGGCAGAAGCTCTATTTATTCAAAGAAAATTGTTTCTTACAAGAGGTCACAATTTAGGGCTGGAGGAAAAAATGGTTTGGATACATTTCTGGATAGAAACAGAATTCAGAGATATGATTGTTTGTGTTCAATGGGTCACCTTTTTAATGGGATTAATTTAAGCTCAACTGGAGCTTTTTTGTAAGTATATTAGATTTGTATAGGTTGAACTCAATGGACTTCTGTCTTTTTTCAACCTCATCTATTATAACATGCATCTCGGTTCGCAATTTAGGACTTTTGCTATCTTCAATGTGCGTTATTGAAATATTAAAAATAAACATAATAAAAAATTACTAATCTTTTTTTTTAAAATTATAATATATACCGTAAAATTCTCTAAATAATCCATAGAATATATATATATTACAGATTCACAGAAGAGATGTCCAGGCACTCCACCGGATTAGGTAAAAATATAAACTTTTATTTGATAGAAGATCATCATAAAAACAGGTAAGTCCATAGTTAAGTACACTATGACTGGCAGCAAAATACACAAGAAAAGTGCAGAGTAGGTTAGCTGGGTTCCCATGTGGCAGACATGTTTCGTGCCTGTATGCACTTGTTCACTATATATATATATTACAGTATGTATAAAAAAATTAAATAATTTTTATTAGAATTTTTAATAATTTATATTTGACCCCTAAAAGACAGCTTTGGTTTGATTAATGGTTCCATGACATTACTGAATAATTCCATCCTTGGTCATTGAGGAGTTACTATTTCAAGAACACATATTGAAGATAGCAATTCTTCTTGTGTGCTAACCCGACCACGTTAGTCCTAAATTGGGAACCCCGATGCACCATATGCATATTTTACATTCATATTTTCTTCACATAGAAAATAATGTACTTTTTCTTATTAAATATATTTGTATATATATATATATATATATATATATATATATATATATATATATATATATATATATATATATATATATATATATATATATATATATATATATCCAATACTGTTAATGTGATAAATATATAAATATAAAATATTTTATTATATCTTTTCATGTGACAACACTGAAGAAATGACACTTTGCTACAATTTAAAGTAGTGAGTGTACAGTCTGTAAAACAGTGTAAATTTGCTATCCACTCAAAATAACTCAAAATAACTGGCAACAAAAGTGAGTACACCCCTAAGTGGAAATTTCCAAATTGGGCCCAATTAGCCATTTTCCCTCCCCGGTGTCATGTGACTTGTTAGTGTTACAAGGTCTCAGGTGTGAATGGGTAGCAGGTGTGTTAAATTTAGTATTATCACTCTCTAATACTGGTCACTGGAAGTTCAACATGGCACCTCATGGCAAGGAACTTTCTGAGGATCTAAAAAAAAGAATTGTTGCTCTGCATAAAGATGACTAGGCTATAAGAAGATTGCCAAGACCCTGAAACTGAGCTGCACGGTGGGTAAGACCATACAGCAGTTTCACAAGACAGATTCCACTCAGAACAGGCCTCTCCATGGTTGACCAAAGAGGTTGTCTTTGGGAAATAGACATATGAGTGCTGCCAGCATTGCTGCAGAGGTCCAAGCGGTGGGGAGTCAGCCTGTCAGTGCTCAGATCATATGCCGCACACTGCATCAAATTAGTCTGCATGGCTTTCGTCCTAGAAGGAAGCCTCTTCTAAAGATGATGCACAAGAAAGCCTGCAAACAGTTTGCTGAAGACAAGCAGACTAAGGATATAGATTACTGGAACCATGTCCTGTGGTCCGATAAGACCAAGATAAACTTATTTGATTCAGATGGTGTCAAGCGTGTGTGGAGGCAACCAGGTGAGGAGTACAAAGACAAGTGTGTCTTGCCTACAGTCAAGCATGGTGGTGGGAGTGTCATGGTTTGGACCTGCATGAGTGCTTCTGGCACTGGGGAGCTACAGTTCATTGAGGGAACCATGAATGCCAACATGTACTGTGACATACTGAAGCAGAGCATAATCTTCTCCCTTCAGAGAATGGGTCGCAGGGCAGTATTCCAACATGATAACGACCCCAAACACACCTCCAAGATGACCACTGCCTTGCTAAAGAAGCTGAGTGTAAAGGTGATGGACTAGCCAAGCATCTCTCCAGACCTAAACCCTATTGAGCATCTGTGGGGCATCCTCAAATGGAAGGTGGGGGAGCACAAGGTCTCTAACATCCACCAGCTCTGTGATGTCATCATGGAGGAGTGGAAGAGGACTCCAATGGCAACCTGTGAAGCTCTGGTGAACTCCATGCCCAAGAGGGTTAAGGCAGTCCTGGAAAATAATGATGGTCACACAAAATATTGACACTTTAGTCCCAATTTGGAAATTTCCACTTAGGAGTGTACTCACTTTTGTTGCAAACGGTTTAGACATTAATGGCTGTGTATTGAGTTATTTTGAGGGGACAGCAAATTTACACAGTCATACAAGCTGTACACTCACTACTTTACATTGTGGCAAAGTGTCATTTCTTCAGTGTTGTCACATGAAAAGAGATATACTGTATATATATATATATATATATATATATATATATATAGGTATATATACTGTAGCTTTTTGAGAGTGCTATAGCACCATAGCTAAGCAGTTTTGCAGGGTCATGTGATGTGTCCCCGGTCCGGTCTGGGAATACTGTTCCACTTTCCCTGTTTTGCTTGTGCTTAAGGGTGATTACAAAAGTCTGTGACTATTTCCCAGTTTGTTTGAATATGAGCTTGCACCTGTGTGTGAGCCTGCATTTGTGTGGCTGTATTAGGGTCCCAGGTTTTGGAAGTAACCTTGATGTGGTACCTGGGCTTGTCCCATTTGGTCAAATGCGGTAACTGATTCTTCCAGTTTCTTTTAAACTTAGCTGAGAGCTTGTGAGCAAGTGCTAGACTTTATTTCTGTGTGTATGGTAATGTCTGTTTAGTAATTTACCCTAGGGACTTGCTCCCAGGCTGGTCTGGGCCAAGACTGCATGTGACTCTAGAAATAGTGCAGCTTTTTGAGAGTGCTATAGCACCATAGCTGAGCAGTGTTTCAGGGTCATGTGATGTGTACTGTTCCACTTTCCTTGTTTTGCTTGTGCTTAAGGGTGATTACAAAAGTCTGTGAACCCTGACTATTTCTCAGTTTGTTTGAATATGAGCTTGCACCTGTGTGTGAGCCTGCATTTGTATGGCTGTATTAGGGTCCTAGGTTTTGTAAGTAACCTTGATGTGGTACCTTGGCTTGTCCCATTTGGTCAAATGCGGTAACTGATTCTTCCAGTTTCTTTTAAACTTAGCTGAGAGCTTGTGAGCGAGTGCTAGACTTTATTTTTGTATGTATTGTAATATATATATAGATATATATAGAGATATGTATTTACAATATTAACACACTATCCTGTAAGTGAAGGACATTGGAATGCTAAATATGTACAGTACATATAAGGTAAAACACATCAATCTGTACACACGTATATTGCTTTCTAAAAATATTTAATTGCTTTTAAACAAAACGAAAACCGAATAGTGCAGGGAATGAATATTCAGTGAAACAAATTTCCTTGAATATCCGTTACAAATTTTCCCTGCACATCCCTAGTGTTTCGATTTTAAACCAATGAGATTGCTTGTGACACACAAAAGAGATGCACCCCTGGTACGGGACATAATTTATAAATACGGAGTTTCCTGAAATGCGTCAGATATCTGGGGGGTTTTCCGATTTTTATTGTTGCCTTGTACATTTTTAATTTTTGTATCAATGAATCGTAAACTTTTAACTTTGAGAGGAGCCAGTCTGGAATTTCATCTTTCAATATACCATTGCTATAAATTGGGTGCTTGTGCACTGCTAAGGATGCTCAAATCTTTATTGGCTTGTGTATGTTGGGTATTGACATCAAATGATAGTACATCATTCTACAACCTTGTTGTACAACTGTTGCTATCAGTAATGGGGTCCCATAGGATCCAGGCCCTATTCTTTTGTCTGCCAGTGGGTGCTTCCATAGACTGATAAGCCATGCATTGCAGCCTTCTATAGAATTTGAGGGGTTAAATTAAAAATGATCAATAGCTGTTAAAATGTGCAAAGATTTTTGAGAAGGGATATTTGTGATTTTTTCTATAGTGAAGCCTGCCTTATCAGTATGATATTGTGGGCTAGATTACAAGTGGAGCTGTAATTACCCTAAAGGGATTTAGCTCTAAAAAAACAACTACACCACTCTACAACTTACCCCCACCCACTGCGGCGGTCATTTTATCTTCATCCCAGCACGGTCTTCTTATCTTCACACTGGCGTATCTTCCTATATTCATACCGGCGGCGGTCTTTTTATCTTTATCCATCTTCTTATCTTCCGTCCCCAACATCTTCTTCATGCGGTCACCAGCCACAAACTGAATTTTGAATGCAAGGTACCCCATTTATTTAGGGGTATCCTTGCATTCCTATACGCTGATTTTCATTTCAAATTTAAATCAGCCAATCGAATTAAAGCTTTTTCTATTAGTATAGGCTTTTTATTTTGGGTTAGGTTTTTAGAATAGGCATAACTGTTTGCTTATTTTTAGTCATTTGTTTGTTGTTCTCTGCAATGGTAGTTTTTTGTTTTTTGTTTTTGTAACAGCAGGATTTTTTAGTTAGTTTGTTTGTTTTTCAGTAATGTTTATTTTTTTTTATTTTTCAAGTAAGGTTAAGTTTTTTATTTTTTCAGATAATTTTTTTTTAAAGGTACTGTTAAGCTTTTTTTTTTTACAGGTAAGATTAATATTTTTTTGGGGGTAACTTAGGGGGTGTTTAGATGTTAGAGGTTACTTTGCGATGGGGTTGTGGCTGTTTATGGGTTAATAGTGTAGTAGGTTACTTTGCGGTTAGGGTTGTGGCGGTTCAGGGATTACTTTGGGATGGGAATTGTGGTAGTGTAGGGGTTAATAGTGTAGTGGGTTACTTTGCAGTAGGGGTTGTGTCAGATTAGGGGTTAATAGTGCAGTGGCGTAGTTTGCGATGTGGAGGTGTGTCGGTTTAGGGGTAAATAGAATAGTTTAGTGCAACTGTTTCCTCCAGGCCAAACCCTCTATTTAACCTTTCAGGTTGAGTATTAAATGTGATTGCATTTGAGCGATCACATTTACATTCAACTTGTCTATAAAATATGGGGAGCTTAAATTACTGTGAGTAACAAATTTGTGGTCATTTAAACAGCACAGCATATGGATTTGTGCGTAAAGAACACTGCATTCTCGCAATCGCATTTACGCCCCTCGTGCTGATGATAGAACTCCACTCATAATCTGGCCCTGTATGGGCTCCATTTATTATTTGCCAGGTGGTGATTAAGTTTCTCTACTACGAACGTTGTCCGCCCGGTCTTGCACTCCAGCAGGCACGACTGACAGGCAGAGGGTGCAGGGTTCAGGCAGCCAGAGTTTTAAAGTAGTTAATGAAAGTTGGTACTCACAGCCAGTTATGGGTTAAATCCAGCAGACTGGGCTGATAGGCAATAATGCACAAAGTTCAGGCAAGCAGAGTTAAAGTAGTTAGGCAAGTTGGTGTTCACAGGTAGTTTAAGTGTCACTGTAGCAGGCAGGATAGTTAGAGAATGATTGCAGGGTTCAGGCAGGCCAGCAGAGGTACTTAAAGGCAGAGAGGTTAGGGTAGCAATACTTTATGAACGAGCCACAGCGGAGTCAGGAACTAACAAGCGGGCAAAGATGATGACATCAGGCAGCTCGAGAGTAAGTAAGCCGTCTGACGTCACCAGAGCAGTCAACGAAGAAAGCTACATCATGTTGCCTAGCAACGTGATGCTACTGACGGCTTTACGGAGCAGCAAGGAGCAGCGCCTGAAATAAAGTAGTAGAGACCTTTGCAGCTTAATAAATGGATTCCTATGACTCCTCCAGAAACACTGGTAAAAATTGGAAAGTAGATTGTTAACCAATTTCTTGCTAGTTTAGGTCTAATCGACACAGTTGTTTCTAAATATTATAATGAGATAATTCCCACTGGAATGAAAAAAAATAATATACGAAGGAACAGGAATGTTACAAGTGACAAAAATAAATGAATTATTTGCTCATATAGATAAAAATTATACACTGTATGTAATAGTTACATGTAGGTGGCCAAAGACCTCACACATATTTTCTGAGAAAATTGTTGCATAGCTTTAGTAATCTTTTGGCAAAAATATACATAAGACTGCTGGAAAGACCTGTCTTTAAATGGCTTTTGGAAAAAAAAAACGTAACTTGTAAAGTAGTAAGTCAGAAAAAGTCTTAAAGTAAATTTTGCTTCTCGTAAAATTCTTCATAGTCTGAAGTCTTTTTATATGACTTATGTTGCAATAAAGACAAATGCCTTGGTTTTTCATCATGCTGGTACCTGGCTGCTGTATTGTACTTTTGCTATTGAAAATGAATTAGTTATATTTTATAGCAAAATTCCACACTATAAAGTTTGTCTTATATAATTTTCTTTTGCCGATTCAGCTTTTTTTTCCCCAAGAAATGTCTTATTTTCTCATGAAGAAAGTTTTGATTTCATGCAATTGAAATTTGTTAGAATAAGCAAAATCTTTCTATTAAATTCTCATTGCATGATATAAAATAAATTATGTTGGGCTTAAGTAGAATATTGCATGCAATGCTGGGGTTACCTAATAGAAAATAAAAAGCATACTATTTCTAAATTGCATTGCCAACTCTTACTCTGGCACTGATGTCAACTTGAACATAGAGATATTTTTACATAAACCAGATCAAAACTAAAGAGGAGAACAAAGTATTTTCATCTAATATTTTAAAATAAATTTAGCAATTTTGTAATATATGGGAAATATGTATATATTTCCCAATTCATTGCAGCCTCAATGTAATTTGTATAAGAACACCAGCAATTCTGCGTCAGAAAAATCCACATGCAGTCATATCTCTATCGTTTCAGGTCCGCCAGAAATGGAAGTTAAGAAGCAACGGTTTTAGGTGGTGGACTGAAATCATCCCGATCTGATCGGGATGATTGACGGCCCCTGCATTGTACAAGCATTTCACCAGCAAATCATGTCTGCTCGACCATTAATAAATCTACCCCCTTCTGTTAAACAAAATCAGCAATCATAATGATTCACAAGGCATATTTAGCAGACAAGCAAGTGTATATTGTGCACACACCATATGAGGGCTGTTACTTTTGTATATGTAATGCACCACTGTATAGTAATTAGAAAGAAGTGATAACAATATTTATATTAATGTTTTGTTTTTATGAATACAAACATTAACATATTACCATATAGAATTCAATACTGGAAGTGTGTGAGTAATGTAAAGCTGTTAATATTGGCATAGCGGTAATACTGAATAATGAAAGTCCATGCTTTCTACAGATACCAGTAATTCTTCATCAGAATTTTCTACCATCCCTGCAAAAATTGTGCAAGATCTGCCATACAGGAATTCTGATTTAGAATTCCGACTTTTTCCACATATGCTCTGTTGGATTTGGATGAGGATTTTGGGCTGGTCAATCAAACACATGGACAACTTTATAAGGTCTAAACCCCCTATTACGTCCTACGTAGTGTAGCATAACATGAAATAATAAGACAGCACACCAAGTTGGGAGGAAAAGACCGGTCACGGTCGCGTTTATTAAAATAAACGAATAACTAATGCCTAAAGCGTTATTCGAATTTGCCTTAGGCATTTTACTTAATACCAAACTTGGCAACAAGTTCGTTAACAACAAAACGTTGGCGGCATCTCACCCTAACCTAGCCCCTTTAGTCAGATGGTCAAGGCCCCTTTCGATGCCTGCAACGTGACACCCGGCTGTCACGCCCAATGGCACTGAGAGAGAGCTGTGATGGTTTAGAGGTGTTCGGTCTTGTTCGCCAGGGAGAGGACCCCCAGGCCGGCGCCTGGCGGGCGTAACCCCCCCCTTTAATTAGACCGGCACTCTTCTCTCTCCGTGCCCGCTCCCCAGGGCCCTGACCACCCGCCTAACTGGGCATCAACCCAACTCAGTACGGTGACCTCTCGCAATCGAATCGTACAACCCTATTGATAGAGGTGGGTGACTAAATTAAGAACCCGGTCTTACATAAGGCTAGCTCAAATAAACCTACCCCTGCCGGGTTAGCTCACCCTACAAGCCGCATCGCCGCCAATCCACTGCTACTCCGGGGACGGGTGGGCGGGAAACTTTCCTCTTGAAGTCTGGAACCAAAAAGAGGCCGGATACTCTGCTGCAGGACCCTATAAAGGTAAGAACAAAACACCGCCTCCTCTCCTGCAACAATGTAACAAACAAACACAATCTCCAGACTTCAAGTTGGTAATCCCTTAGTGATGTTACAGGCCCACTAGAGGGCCCTCCACTCTCAAACTATTCCTTAACATATCTTGCAGTGTCTGTGCTTTCACAGTGTAAGTAGTGAGGAATTGTCCATAATATCTTGGAATTTGTCAGCTTGAGGGTACCACAAAAAAGAAGTGAGTCTTTCCCGGCAGCGAATTAAAAACATCACAGATCCCTTTTCAAACTTAAATGTTGGACAATGAATTCTGACTGATGGCATTCCAAAGGCAAAAGCCACACAAATACAAGAGTCTGTAGTTGATCTCCAGCATTTTCTAGAGAAATGTAGGGCTGGTCTATAGCTGACCTAGCATAAAAAGTATAATTGTGCAGTTCCAGAATGATTGTACTCATGTAAATAGCTGTTCCAGCAGCTTGTATGAACTGGTCTGTGGCAAATGTGCTAACTTATTTACATTCTGCAGTGAACTATATCTGGTGAGATCTCTCAGTTTGTAAAAGTCTCCCAAACATATCTTTACCATAGTGGTTTCAATTTCTATCCTTCAATGCAGAACTTTAGCTATAGTGAATTTATTTTTAAGAATCCAAGAACAGTGGCAATTGTCTGATTCATCACTCAGATGGCATCCAACCATCACATGCCTTCCAAATTCCCCATTGTTTTCATATGTGGTAGTATTTAATTAATTTGTGTGTGTGTACATAGCTACTTGGTGTTTTTTCCCCTTTTTATTCTCGATTGACTTCAATGGGCAAATATGTAAACATGCATGTTATATTCTAAGTTCAGTTTTTTGCGCTCGTCGAGTTAGCGTATGATCAAAAACAGTTTACTTTCAATCCAACATACTCAAAAAGACTTACTTCTATTGCAATTATTGCTTGAGTGAGTATTTGTGATATTTGGGATATAAAACAGGTTAAAGGTTTGTTAAATATCTAAACAGTGGTATGTAGCTAATAGAAATTAGTTCAAAATTATTAAGTTAATATTTTTTTTATTTATTTAAACTCTACTTGTTCATTATTTCCTGTTATAGATGCACATTACATAATTAACTTCTACTGGAAGGTTCTATGAAGATTGATGTCATAAAAAATGTGCAATGATAAGAGTTGGATTCCTACAAAATGAACAAACTCGTTAGCAAGAAGTTAAATAAAATTTTCAAAGATTACAGGTAGCAGCAATTCTAGTTTTAAATTTATCAGTTGTCTTAACAGATTGATAATAGCGTGATCTTGCAAATTTGTAACTGAAAACTATGGAAGAAAATTTTTTTGGTCTAGTTTTATTTCAATTTTGTAAGCAACACAGCATGGTAAGTATAAAAATATATATGAGAAATATTGTTTAAATATAAAAAATATAAAAATATAAAAAAACTAGGAAATTAATTGGCAAAAAAAGTTTAAAGGGACATAAAACAGTATAAACAGACTATGGCCTCGCTTCCATTGAGTCGTTAAAAATGGAGCCGTAAGCTACCGAAGCGGACGACAGCTAAAGGTAATTTACGGCTCCATTTTAGTACCAGGTTTCCATTGAAAAGATTAGCGTGTTGCGCGCAGTCGCTCTTTTCGGGCGTACGTAAGTTTGCGTTGCCAACCGATGTCGGATTTGTCGAAAAGCGCGCCATAACAAGTGCATTGCCATGGTAACCCGACCTCTGTCTATAAGAATAACGGTTTGCGCCTGCGCTCTTTACCTGTGATCGCCTCTAGAGAGAAAGACACGGGAGCTAGTTGCGTTGGTAGGAGTTTTGGGTTTTTGAGAGTTGTTTGAGAGTTAGTGGAGAGTTTGATATTTGATTTCCATATATTCTTATTGTAGGCCTCATATAATATTAGGAACACACACACACACATCCATACATTAGTTAATTAACACACATTAGTTTATACACACAAATACACACACACACACACATACACACTTTTATTTCATACAAACACATTCACATTTTTTTTTTCATTAACCCCCATATCCCCATCTTCCTTTATTACTCCTTTCATTAATCCCCTTATTCCACTTCCCATCCCCCCTTTGACTACCCTTCCCTTCCTCACTATATAACTTGTTTTTTTATATATACATTTTGCCCATCCTATTTTTTTTTTTTTAACATCCCATATTTTTGGTTTCATTTGACTATATAGCTCACCCCTTTCTTAATTTGCATCCCTTATTATTTTTCTATAATTTTGTTCTAATCCTCCTTAGTTTTTCCTTTTTCATTTACATCCCTTTGTTTATTTTCACCCCCACATTTTATTTTTATTTTGAGGGATATAGAATAGAGATAGTTAGGGTCTAGATAGGTTAGGTAGTTAGTTTTGGGGCTATTTAATATAGGGTTTAGTTAGGTGACTTAGTGTAGTTAGGTAAGCTAGGGACTTTAGTGTTAGGTTAGAGTTAGGGAGGAAGGAGAAAGGGATGGATAGGCCTAGTGGAGTTGGGAAGGGGGTGGCTAGGGGGAGGGCAGTGGTGAGGGTGGATAGAGGGAGGGGGAGGGGGGAAGTAGGGAGTAGTATGGGCAGGAATAGGGGCCGAGGTTTGGGTGGAGGATTTGTCCTTCCTCAAACCCTGGCAGAGGAGGGAAGGAGAGAGGGTGGAAGAGGAATGGAGGTGGGAGGAGTGAGGAGGAGTCAGCCTCAGCTAGGCACAAAAAGAAAAGGGAAAGTGGGGCAGACTGTGGCAACTGGGGGTGGGGCTGGTGGTAGCCTGTCACAGCCTGCAGGGACAGAGGAGGTAGAGAGGGCTGGTCCCCAGTCACAGGAGGGAGAGTCTGTGTCTGCTGGCCCTTCAGGTGTGAAGGGCAGGCTTAGAGAGGAGAGGTACTCTGAGGAGGAGAAGGAGGCTCTTGTTGAGGCATACTTGGAGAGGGCAGCTCAGCTGGAGAACCCTAACCTGAGGCCGGCTGTCCGGAATAAGCTGTGGGAGGAGATTCGAGTGGCAGTCAGCTGCTTAGGACGTAATCGTTCTATTGCCAGCATTAAACACCGCTATCATGACTGCAGGAGGGAAACCAAAGCTAAGCTGGCACAGCAGGCCAAATATGCACGTGGGACAGGTGGTGGTCCTAGCAAGAGGATACACCTAAGGTCATGGGAGGAGATGATGGCCAATGTCATCTCAGATGAATCTGTTTACGGATGTAAGGGGACAATGGACACATCAGTGCCAGCTGAAGAGGTCCATGAAGGTGAATATTAAATATCATATGTAATAAATGTTTTATTTCTAACAAATATATGTTAACATCAGAAATATATATCGGCTTTGTTTTTTAAAATATAAATGTAATCATACACATGTGTAATACAGAATATAGAATGTTCATATATTATATATGTTTAGTAATCAATTGTGTTCAAGCATCAGTGGAAAACATACCTAGGTAGGATTAGTACAAGTAATGTTTTACATGGTTCAAAGTCTAATTTGCACAGTAACTTAAAGTGATAGTAAACCCAATTTTTTTATTTCATGATTCAGATAGAGCAGCAATTTTAAGCAACTCTCTAATGTACTACTATTATAGATATTTCTTTGTTCTCTTGGTATCTTTTTCTGAAAAAGTAGGAATGTAAGCTATGGAGACTTTGCATTTTTTGTTCAGAACCCTGGCTAGCGCTCGTGATTGGTGGCTACATTTAGCCACCCAATAAGCAACAGCAACCCAGGTTCTGAAACAAATATTGTCTGGCTCTTAAGCTTTACATTCTTGCTTCTCAAATAAAGATACCAAGAGAAGGAAGAAAATATGATAATAGGAGTAAAATATTAAATGTTGACTAAATTTGCATGCTCTGTCTGAATCATGAAAGTTTAATTTGTACTTCATTGCCCCTTTAATGGCATCTTAACATAGTTGTAGTGGATATATTCATCCTGATTTCTGGAGTGGCTATCTGCTCAAACAAGCAAGGGTATAGATTTAAATTCTTTCTATCTATATCATATATATGGACTATGTGTAATACAAAGAGTCGCTTAGAGGCACAATCTTTAAATATACACCTCTGGTTAAATATGTTTAAGTTCATACAGAAATTATATATATATATATATATATATATATATATATATATATATATATATATATATATATATATATATATAAAACTATATCTATAAAATTGATTTTCAAATGTTAGATGTTTCATCAGATTAATTTATAATTACAATTTATTTTTCAGAATTGGAACATGAGTATGAGTCCTCAACAAGACCGGAGGCCAGTGATGTTCCGGAATTCAGTGAGGAGGAGGAGGGGGATGTTATTGAAGCTGGATACTCCTACCTCAGCATACTTGAAGGAGATGAGCAACAGCCACTGGCCTATGAGGTTGAAAATGTTCCTGGCCCATCCCCATATTCATCTGGGAGGACATATCATCAGATGCAGCCTCCACCACCACAGCATTATCAGATGCATCCTCCACCACAGCATTATCAGATGCATCCTCCAACGCAGCATTATCAGATGCATCCTCCAACGCAGCATTATCAGATGCATCCTCCAACGCAGCATTATCAGATGCATCCTCCACCACCACAGCATCGGCAGATGCCTCCTTCATCACCACAGCATCAGCAGATGCATCCTCCATCACCACAGCATCAGCAGATGCATCCTCCATCACCACAGCATCAGCAGATGCATCCTCCACCGCAGCATATGTACTATATGCCACCTCAACAACACATTCAGCACCCTCCCATGGCACAACAAATGCCGCCACCACTACCACCACCACAACAATCACCACCACCCCCCACCAATGTCTGTCCTCAATTGGATATTGAGCCACCCACACAGTCCCCAAGACTGAGTGACGACAACCTCACACAGAGCCAGGAATATGTGCCGGAGACACCTATACAGCCACAAGTGCCCCCCATGGAATCCAATATCCCCGCGCAGTCCCAGCAGGATGCTCTACTGAGGCTCATTCACAGGGAGCTTAGACTTACTAGGCTCCAGCAGCAGCAGGATTTCAGGAGGCTACAGAGCCAGATGGACATACATAATGCTGCACTCGTCCGCCTGGCAGAGGCAGTGGAGAGGGTTGCAGATAGGCCGCAAACTCCCTCCTCACTCGCATCCTCCGTTATCTCCCTGCAGGACCCTGAATCACATCTTTTAGCCTCCCAGCCAGCTGGTGTGCGTCGCCCAAGACGCCACACTTCCATCCCAAGTACCTCTCCTCCAAAGGCCAAATCCCGCCGCAAGCATTAAGAAGTATTTTTCTTTTTAAATTCTTTCAAGATATATAATATCTAATTTTTTTATGAAGCACTTTCTTAAGTGTGATTTCCATCTCATAAATATGCATATATTTTTCTAATCAAAATTAGAAAATATATTTCAAAATTGTTTTAATAGCTGTTTATTTTCCAAAACATTAACAGCTTTATTCATTTTTATTTCACATGATGTCAATTAATATGCAGGTGTAAATTGTTGATAAATGTATGTGTCCTTTTATTGAGGATATTATGCCGTTTAAGAATACTTGGGGATACGTGTCTGAAATTTATACAGTATATGCTATCTAACATTGGTCAACGTGACATGTGTAAATGTTATGATTTATATTCCACAAGCATATGTTGTTTGCTCCTTCAGATGAAGCTAATAAGGCTTATACAGTTATAGAAGAGTTGAAAAGTAAATATTCCTTCCTGTTGATATGGCCAAATACCTTGCATTCATTATAGTCCTATGTGGAATGTAATATCTGAAATATATACCTATCATGACTAACGCACTCCTTTTTGTCAAGATTATTATTCAATATTTAGAATAATTAGATAAATGTATCTTTATGATATTTAAGCACTGGTGTATACACAACATATATGTGATTGCCATGATATAGAGGTGATTAATACATTTTAATTGACATCATATGAACAGACACAGACTCTCCCTGGGACCAATGCACAATGCACTTTTAAAATGTTTCAATAACTCCATGTTAAAGACAATACTTCATATCTCTTGAAGTATGTCATATTAAGCACTTATGTATTTTGGTTAATAGTCTAAATATTGCAAATGTATTATCTGCTTTAGCAGACATGACATTACATATATTTTATAAATATTAGTACTATGACACATTATAACTTTAATGTGTCATCGTTTTGTATTGAATAAATATGATTTTCACATTGAAAATTACATTTGAATGAGGGTAAATCTGTAATAATAAAACTCATCTTCATGATAAACAACTTATTTCGTTTGAATTATTTTTCTATATGTATTGAGATTATATATAGCATCCCTGGGCAAAGGTTTCATTTTGAATAGGTAGATATTTTATTTATTTTTATAATATTTTACCAGGAAAGATACATTGAGATTTCTATGGTTTTCAAGTATGTCCTGGGTCCACAAAACATTGCATTGATACAATGGGTACAATAAAATAAAAAAAAATTATAATACACCATATATGCACAAAAATTTAACATAGAACCGGTAGGAAATATATAATCAACAATGACAGGTGCATTCTGTTTTGAGATATGTAGAGAGGGATCTCTTAAAGGATATTAGGCATGGGGAAGGTTTGAAAGTGTGCGGGAGGTCGTTCCATAATTGTGGTGCTTGCATATATTTTTATATGCACATACATATTGAAATTTCTATGACAACATGGGTGCAAATATTCCTATACATAGGACCAATAAATGTAGCATATATAATGTTATTTGTACATTGAAACACTCATAATATTTTTGTGATTTGCTATTTCAATGAGAAACAGGCCTCAAAAAGCTCTTTTTTCCTCCTTTACACCTAGTTGAGCTGGGGGTAATATTTCTCAATGTATCGACAGCCTCCGACAGTGTATTAACGGTTAGCGCTTTCAATGGAAACCTGGTATAATTTATCGATTAACGGCTTCTATTACTTTCTATGGGACGCGAAAATCTTTTCGGCAGCCGAAGTCCGGCAGCCGATATTGAGGTATAACGCGCCATTGGAAACAGTCGTTAAACGCTATTGCTTTCGACAGCATATTTAACGGTTTGCGAGTGCACGCAAACTGAATTACGACTCAATGGAAGCGAGGCCTTAATTTCTAAAGATTACCTGCAAAACGGTTTCTTTTCTAATCCCATTAACCCCTTTAATTCAGGCATAGTTTTGTTTGCAACAAGCTCCACCCTGGGCATTTCCTTATATGGAAGGTGCAATCCAGGCCATAGCTTCTGTAGAATGCACTCATACATGTGCACGGTAGAGGGCAGAATCACATTGCACCTGACTAAAGCAGTGCACAGTATAATGCTGAAGCTGAAGCTTTCACAAAACATATGATATTATCCCCATGAAAACGAGCAAGCCTCTTGGCAACAAACAATAGCAGTACCTGCTGTCCCTCCTCAACCCCCTTGCTTGCATAAGTAATTATACTCACATGCACACTTTGTTATATGATAGCACAAGGTTCACACTAGGACACTGATAAGGGCAGGCTACACTTCGCAACACTAAAGGGTAAGTAATTTTGCAAATTTTTGCCAATTTTTTGAAATTGCATTAAAATACTTTCTTTTTTTTACCAACATTTTTATTGAGAATTAACAAATGTTTACATTCTGTTGGAGACACAGCTCCAGTAGATAACAAAAAAGAAGAAGTGTTGGTTTTTCTTTTCTTTACAGATATAGAATATCACATCATGACAACGATATCAAATTTCACTGAATTTTAAGAGTATTCCTCTTAACTAACAGATAAAGAAAAGGAATAGAAGAGAAAAAAAAAAACACAACCAAAAAAAAATAAAGTTAAATAAAAAAAAAAACACAATTTTAGCCCACCTGTTCAATTGTTGCCTTAGCCTCCCACTCTTCCTCAACATCTATTGCTTTCAAGCCTTATGTGTCAATATCATTTACATGGTACTCGCTTAACCAGGACTGTGGAAGAAATTCTTCCAAAACAAGTGTAATAAATGGAGCACATTTTTCAGAGGAGATTTGAATTGAATCTGTATTGGTAGGAGCAATGATAGAATGACTCTCTTCCACTTGCAAAAAAATGCTCTGAATTGTTTTTCAGATTTTAGTTTTAAATCTTGCTGTTCAATAATCATCTGTAACTTCATTGTGTTGACAAATTTGGCCAAGCTTGAAGCATCAGGGGCTTTCCATTTTTTGAATATAAAATTAAGGTTTGTTTTTTACACTTTTGTTCACACAGTTGACCCTTTTATAATAAGCACAGTATTCAAAATGTTTTATAGCACTTAAAGTTATTAATAGACTTGTGCGTGGCAGAAAAATTATTTTAGTTTTTTTTTCGGATCGATTCGGAAGTTTTCGAATTTCGTTTTCGGATCAATTATCCAGACGGCATTTTCTATTTTCATCCATCCGGCGTGGAGCAGGTCCATCTTCAAGACATCCGACGCCGAGCATCATCTTCATCCGACGGCTACGACTGAATGAAGGTTCCTTTAAATGACGTCATCCAAGATGGCGTCCCTTCAATTCCGATTGGCTGATAGAATTCTATCAGCCAATCGGAATTAAGGTAGAAAAAATCCTATGCAATCAGCCAATTGGATTGAGCTTGCATTATATTGGCTGATTGGATTAGCCAATAGAATGCCAGCTCAATCCTATTGGTTGATTGCATCAGCCAATAGGATTATTTCTACCTTAATTCCGATTGGCTGATAGAATTCTATCAGTCAATCGGAAATTGAAGGGACGCCATCTTGGATGACGTCATTTAAAGGAACCTTCATTCAGTCTTAGTCGTCGGATGAAGAGGATGCTCCACGTCGGATGTCTTGAAGATGGACCCGCTCCGCGCTGGATGGATGAAAATAGAAGATGCCGTCTGGATGAAGACTTCTGCCCGTCTGGAGGACCACTTCGCCCGGCTTGGATGAAGACTTCTCCCGGCTTCGTTGAGGACTTCGGCCCGGTTGGATGAAGACTTCTCCTGGTAAGGTGATCTTCAAGGGGTTAGTGTTAGGTTTTTTTAAGGGGGTATTGGGTGGGTTTTAGAGTAGGGTTGGTTGTGTGGGTGGTGGGTTTTAATGTTGGGGGGGGATTTGTAATGTTTTTTTTACAGGTAAAAGAGCTGATTACTTTGGAGCAATGCCCCGCAAAAGGCCCTTTTAAGGGTATTTGTAATTTAGTGTATTTTAGGGCTTTTTTTATTTTGGGGGGGCTTTTTTATTTTGTTAGGGGGATTAGATTAGGTGTAATTAGTTTAAAAATCTTGTAATTTGTTTATTATTTTCTGTAAATTAGTGGGGGGTTTTGAACTTTAGATAATTTTATTTAATTGTATTTAATTTAATTTAATTTAGGGAAATAATTTAATTATAGTGTAGTGTTAGGTGTAATTGTAACATAGGTTAGGTTTTATTTTACAGGTAACTTTGTATTTATTTTAGCTAGGTAGTTATTAAATAGTTAATAACTATTTAATAACTATTCTACCTAGTTAAAATAAATACAAACTTGCCTGTAAAATAAAAATAAATCCTAAACTAGCTACAATGCAACTATTAGTTATATTGTAGCTAGCTTAGACTTTATTTTATAAGTAAGTATTTAGTTTTAAATAGGAATTATTTAGTTAATGATAGGAATTTTTATTTAGATTTATTTAAATTATATTTAAGTTAGGGGGTGTTAGGGTTATGGTTAGGTTTAGGGGTTAATAAATTTAGTATAGTGGCGGCGACATTGGGGGCCGCAGATTAGGGGTTAATAAATGTAGGTAGGTGGCAGTGATGTTAGGGCCGGCAGATTAGGGGTTAATAATATTTGACTAATGTTTGCAAGGTGGGAGTGCAGCGATTTAGGGGTTAATATGTTTATTATAGTGGTGGCGAGGTTGGGGGCGGCAGATTAGGGGTTAATATGTGTAGGTAGGTGGCGGCGACATTGGGGCGGCAGAGTAGGGGTTAATAAATATAATGTAGGGTTCGGGGATGTTGGGGGCAGCAGATTAGGGGTTCATAAGTATAATGTAGGTGGCGGCGGTGTCAGGAGCGGCAGATTAGGGGTCAATAATTATAATGTAGGTGTCGACGATGTCGGGGCAGCAGATTAGGGGTTAATAAGTGTAAGATTAGGGGTGTTTAGACTTGGGGTTCATGTTAGGGTGTTAGGTGTAGACATAAAATGTATTTCCCTATAGGAATCAATGGGGCTGCGTTAAGGAGCTTTACGCTGTTTTTTTGCAGGTGTTAGACTTTTTTTCAGCCAGCTCTCCCCGTTGATTCCTATGGGGAAATCGTGCACGAGCACATTACACCAGCTCACCACTAACGTAAGCAGCGCTGGTATTGGAGTGCGGTAAAGAGCAAAATTTTGCTCAATGCTCACTTCTTGTTTGGTTTGTAAAAACCCGTAATACCATCGCAAAACTCGTAATCTAGGTGTTTGTATTGAGATACTTAATATGTTTCTTGTATTTACTTAATTTATTGTATGAAACTTGTCAAGTGTGATCTAAGCATAAGGATTGATTAAGTATGTTACGTGTAAGAGGGTCAGAAAGATGCTCTGTTTTAGGGAAAAAGAGAAAAAATAGGTAAAGGTTAAGGTGAGCTTGAGAAAACTAACTAAAGGATATTATACAAGGAAAATCTAGAGGATACACAAGGCTGCAAGTGAAATTAGGGCAAGAAAAAGTAAATTAGGTGTATCTCAGAACAGTTTAAGGATGAGGAGACCGATGTGTATAAGAGAAAAAGGTAAGATCAGATAGAGAGTATGATTAATGGAAAGTATGAGAATATCTTTGTAAGACAAAAAGGAGGGGGTGTTAAAAATAGACTAGTGTGAGAAGGGTAAGGCAAAAGGTTTCAGGTAAATATTAAGGTAATTTAGAGTCATGAAGTTCTGATGTGATGTAGATATGGCTGATAGAAGGGGACAACACAGAAGGCCAGACTGTGTGTGAGGGAAAGGAAATTATATGGAGGAATGAGGAAATGTGTGTGTACAGATGAGGATATGGGCAAGGATGAGGAAAATAGGGTTAAAAAACATAAAAAAATTGTGTGTTGTGGTGGCTGTTAGTGTATTATACTTTTAGAAAATATTTTTTTTTATTTGAAGAATGATGTGATGGGTTATGTTATAACTGATGTCATTAGTTATTTTATTGATAAGTTAGATATATTTTATTTGTGTAGGATGATTTTAAAGATTCCCACTACTGATGTCATAGGTGATGTCACTAGTGTTGTCATTGATGATTTAAATAAAATACATAATTTCTCTGATCTGTAGGATGATGTCATGGGTTATGTCACTACTGATGCCATTAGTGATGTCATTGATGATGTCATCAACAATGTCATGTGTGATGTAATCAGTGATTTAATTGATAATGTAATGTTTAAAAGACAACATAAACTTAAGTCATAAATGTAACTTTTTGCTAATTAAAAAATAATGTATATATATAAATTGGAATAGCCATGTTAGTCCAGTAAATATGGATAACAAAATAACAAAAGTATTGCACTGAGCAATTTACTTTTTATTTCACTAACTGTACATATATAAGTAGACAAGCTTTCATAAGAATTCATTCCTTTCTCAAGTCTGAAGCAATACTGACCAATTCAATGGAATTGGCAGATTACATCTTGAAACACAGAATAGCTAAAAGGACAGAAAGTGTTAGAGATGTCTGAGTGCAGGGAGAGGAGGGGGTGTTGTTAAAATCATATATACATATCAGACATGTGCAGCCAAGAAAATGTAGTTTCGGATTAATATTCGGTGGCTGCACTATTCGGTATTTGTTAAGTTTAAAACAAAATAAAAATTTAATTTTCGTTAAACATTTACTTTCATTTTTCTTAAAACAAATGTAAGTGTTTCAAATCTACAGGTGAAAAGTTCACCTGTATCTACAATACTTACACTAAAGTGATAGTAAATCCTAGAGTTTGTGAAATGCTAGGATTTACCAGTGCAACAAATAAAGGGGACTTTCAGTCATGAAGTATAAAATACTTCATGCTAAAAGTTCCTTTATTTGTCTGCAGCATTATGCTGGACAGCTAGCACGCTATTGGCTAAGATCACCTCATTGCAAAATAGCATTCTACCATGAGCAGCCTGAAGTGCTCAGCTCGACGAACGCTGCAGACAAATAAAGGAAATTTCAGCATGAAGTATTTTATACTTTATAACTTAAAGTCCCCTTTATTTGTTGCATTGGTAAATCCTAGCGTTTCACAAATGCTAGTATTTACTATCACTTTTATGTGCTCAGGAGAACATGGAGAGCACGCTAAGGTAAGTATTAACCACTTAAAAAATAAAGGACACAAATGAAAACTGATGATTTTCGTCAATATTTTTTTGTTTTCTTTATTTTCATTGGTGAATTAATTTGGATTTTCATTTAGTTTCACTTTATAAATTTAATATAATATGTAATATTTATTGCTTGCCCAGGTATTTGGAGTTATGTTCCTATTTAAATAACCAATAAATATACACACTCCCTAAAAAGGAAATATACAAGGGGCCATTTTAATAAACCTCAAGCAAAAAAATATATATATTTACAAAACAGTGCTAAAGAGAGATAATACTCTACACTAAAAAGAGGGTCACAATAAAGGTCCCAACCAGGAAAACAAGGGGAATTGAGCAGAGGTCCCACAATCTTATGATACACTTCAAATCCTTAGGCTGCTATCTTCTTAAATCAGTCAAATAGAAAATCTGCGCTAAAAAGAAACTAAGAAGCGCCCCATGTGTGTATCAATCAATAAGAAATTGTTCGACAAAACAAGGATCACGGGTATTAACAATTGGGCAGAGCACTCCAATGTGTTGGTAGGTGCATGCTCATACTTCACAGCTTATCACTTTTGTCAAAAGTGACAAATTTTAGAGATATTTTTAATTTGGAGGTGGGAAGAGTTAGCTAAGGACTTAATGTGGGGAACAAAAAAAATTTCTGAGTCAAGTGTGTCCCCAAGGCAGCAGGCCTAAATGGTAGAGAAGATGACAGAGATGTCCACAGTAAGTGAAATTTGGGGAATATCGAGATTAGTAAAGGGAGGAAATAGAAGTTGAGTTTTAGAGAGGTTAAGCTTTAGGTAGTGAGAAGTCATCCAGGATGAGAAATCAGCTAGGCAGCTGGTGACACAAGTCAGCAGGGAAGAGGAAATGTCTGGTTCAGAAACGTAGATTTCAATGTGAGGGAAAAGGATCAAGGGAACAGTAAGATGGGAAGATGAAAGGAGAGCAGCAACCTCCTCCTCTGTAACATGAGTGAATATGCTGAGTTTAGGGGTAGGCTGAGTTTGAAAGTTTGTAGTGATTTGTTGTGGTAGAAGTTTTTTTTATGTCAGAGTCAAGTTTAGTTTTGAAATGTATTGAAAAGTCATGTGCTGTGAGAGAAGTGTCAATGAGAGAAGTAGGAGTGTTTTAAAAGTGGAGAAAAGAAGGTTAGGATTGTGGGACATAGATGGAATAATATTTGGAAAATAATTTTGTTTGCAGAGGTTAAGGGTGGATAAGTAGGGGAGCAGCATAAATTTATAATGCAAAAAGTCATACTGAGAAACAAGATTTCTTCCAGTGCCATTCTGCAGTGCGGGTGCATTTTTGCAAGCAGCATGTCAGATGTGTGTGCCAAGGCTGGTAGTGCTTCCTTAGAATGCGCGTTATGGAAGGAGGGGCTATTTTAACAAGGGCGGAGGTCAGAAATGAATTATTCAAATAGATACATTCCTCAAGACAGGAAAGGGAGGATATTGCAGGGAGAAAGGGGTTTAGTGTGTAAGCGAGTATTTCTGTGTTTATGTGTGTAAATTTCTATGGAATCCTTTTGCAGGGTTAGGTGGTGGGTGTGTAGTTGGTGTAGTGATGCTGCATTTAAAGAGATGGTGGTCAGAGAGCGGGAATGGGTAATTAGTTAACAGAAAAACAGAACAATGGTTGCTGAATATTAGGTCAATTCAATGGCCATCTTTGTGAGTGGGAGATTTAGTCCACTGTGAGGGACCAAGTGATGAAGTGAGCTCCAAGAGCATTGAAACTCCAGGAGTGAGAGGGTTATCAAGGTTTTCAATGATTATAGATTGTTATCGAGTCCTAAGTGTTTTGAAATATAAAAAACTATATCATATATTCTAATAGATTAAAATACAAGAAGTCTGTACCAAGTTTTGTTTTTTTAACCTACCGCTTTTCTGTAATGTAATAATGCATTAAAATATAGCCTTAGGGACCGATTTATCACGGCCCGAATTAGGCCGTATACCCCTGTTTCCGCGTGAGCCTTCAGGCTCGCCGGAAACAGGAGTTACAAAGCAGCTGTCTTAAGACCGCTGCTCCTTATCTCGTCCTCTGCCTCTGAGGCTGTGGACATCAATCCACCCGATCTCATACGATCGGGTTGATTGACACCCCCTGTTAGCAGCCTTTTGGCCGCAAATCTGCAGGGGGCGGCTTTGCACAAGCAGTTCACCAGAACTGCTTGTGCAATGATAAATGCTGACAGCGTATGCTGTCGGCATTTATCGATGTGCGGCGGACATGATCACTACAGTGAATCATGTCCATCCGCACAATGGTAAATCTACCCCTCTAATTGTAGCTTGCTCTTTCAAACTACTTAAAAAGATTTATCAACTAAAATTGTGATTGTAAAAATTGGCCGCAAATCTGCAGGGGGCGGCATTGCACAAGCAGGTCACCAGAACTGCTTGTGCAATGATAAATGCAGATAGCGTATGCTGTCGGCATTTATCAATGTGCAGCAGACAAGATTGCTACAGCGGATCATGTCCGTCCGCACAATGGTAAATATACCCCTCTAAGTGTATCTTACTTTTTCAAACTACTTAAAAAGTTTTATCAACTAAAATTGTGCTTATAAAAATCATGTTTTTATAATTTATTAGCGATTATATATTCACTTTTTAACCATTAAATATAACTAAACAAAGCAAGTAAGAGCCCATGATTTGTATATTCCTTAAACTATAGTTCTGTTTGTATAATTATCAGGAAGTTGCTAGTACCTCATGGGCTTTTATTGTTATCTCACTATATTATTCAATTGCTATTTAAACTTGAAATAATAACTCTTTTTATTCTACAATTTTGGCAGGCGTAGATGTTTTTGATAAAGACCACCTCAGCGATAAAACTAGCAGAAACAAAGATTTAGCATGGATTTTTTTTTATTATAAATATACAAAGAATAAATAACTAGGGCTTTAATATAAATTAGAAAATATTCCACTATTTTTTTTGTCAACACTAAAGGCATTTAGCATTGTGTATGTTGCTTTTAGAATAGAAAGACATACAGCACATTTGTAGATTTTAACAGTATAATACAAACATTCCCTCACTATTTCTTGTAAGGAACATTTTCATGGCAGCTAAGGGCCGGCTGCACAGCATCTTAAATTGAAATAAAGTTGCCAGCAGCAGCACAATTTTTTTTTTTTATTATTATTATTTTTTCTTAATGTGGTCATAAGTGAAATTTACATACTTAATGGCTGAGACAGAAATCAACCAACTGTCAAGCCCAATGCTAGTAATTGAATAGTGTAAATTTGAAGTTCTTCCCACCGGTAGAAAATACTTTTTTTTACACGTTTTGTCGCTTGCATTAATTGTGACTGCTCTTTTATTGTTTTTGGATGAATGCAATGAATAGTAGAAAAAGTTTTTTTCTTTCTATATTCATCCAAATCCCAATGCACAGTAGGCAACAGGAACTACATTTTACCTCACAATGAGCCAGATTACAAGTGGAGCAGTATTTAATGCTCCCTCTCATGGGCAAACTCCGCTAGAAGAAAGCTATTTGTTTGCGTCGGGTAGCGTTTATATTACAAGTTGAAAGTAAAAAAGTTTGCCTTGCGCACTAACCTGATGTGCGCAAAAAAACGAAGTTAGAATATCGCAAGCATGTTAACCTATCGTCCCATAGAAGTCAATGGAGCAAAGAAAGTGGAAAAAAAAACACCCTACTCGCGAGCAAAACCTGTCGCATATTCTCAAGTGCGCTAACCCAACATGAAAATATGAATATTTCACATTGGAACGTTCTTCACATAGCAGAATATGTTTTATTTATTCATAATTACACACACATATATATATATATATATATATATATATATATAAAGGTATTTTGCTACAATATATCTATACCTATATATATATCTATACCTATATATATGTATATACATATATATATATATATATATATATATATATTGTATATATTTTTTTTATATATATATATATATATATATATATATATATATATATATATATTATTATATATAGGTATAGATATATATAGGAATATCTATTTAAAAATACATGAACATATTCTGCTATGTGCAGAACATTGGAATGTCAAATATTTATAGTAAATACACCATCTTTTATTAGATGTGTTACTATGATTGTATGCTTGATGTGTTTTTGTGACACTTTTTTGCTTCACAAAACAGTTAGACAGAGCTCTGAGGTTGTGATATCCCAACGCATGTCAACTTCAATTGCAATCAATACAAGCGCTACATCCAATGCGTGCAAACAGCCACGATAAACTCAATATCACTTGTGCGTAACTGTTAGTGTGGCACTTGTAATCTGACCTAATGCCTTTAAAGGATCAGTAAATGCAATAGATTTGCATAATCAACAAATGCATGATAAAAGGATAATGCAATAAACTTAGTTTAAACTTCAAATTAGTAGATTTTGTTCTGACAAATTCCAAGATTATGTCTATTTCCACTACCCTTGTTTCATTTGATAGCCATCAGCCAATCACAAATGCATATACGTAAAATCTGTGAAATCTTGCACATGCTCAGTAGGAGCTGGTGCTTTAAAAAGTGTTAATATAAAAAGACTGTGCGCATTTTGTTAATGGAAGTAAATCGGAAAGTTGTTTGTAAAATTTGCATGCTCTATCTGCATCATGAAAGTTTAATTTTGACTTAAAAGGCCAGTAAACCTAAAAAATAATGTTATATAATTCTGCACATAGTGCAGAATTATATAACATTATATTAGTGCTAGTTTTTTATTACATAATATATCCAGTGATTTTTTATTACAAAGAGGGTTTTCCAGACCCGCCCTCTGTGCTCTACTGAGCGGGTCTGGTTTTCCCTTTAGTCACAGCCCGGCCCGACCACGCCATTACATTCAATGCAGCTCGCTCCTGCTCTGTCTGACAGCTGGAACGAACTACATTGAATGTAATGGCGCGGTCGGGCCGGGCTGTGACTAAACAGCTGGTGTCCCTTTAACATCAATGTGGGAATCAGCAAAAGTCTAACATTCCATTTTGTCTATGTTTAAGATTAGCTTAATTGAGGAAATATTACAAAATTGCTTAGCCTGGTTAAAAATAATTTTGCAGAGAACAGGATGAGGACTGCATTAAAGACTTCGGGGCCTATTTATTATTTTGTAAGCGGACATGATGCGACATTCCGAATCATGTCAGCTGCACATCGTTAAATGCCGACAGCATACACTCTCAGCATTTATCATTGCACTAGCAGTTCTGGGGAACTCCTGGTGCAATACTGCCCCCTGCAGAATTTGTGGCCAATCGGCCGCTAGCAAGAGGTGTCAATCAACCCGATCGTATTTGATCGGGTTGATTTCTTTCCGCGGCCTCAAAGCAGGCGGACAGGTTATGGAGCAGCGTCGGAAACACAGGACATCAAGCTGCATACGGAGCTTGATAAATATGCCCCTTCTAGTGTTTTGATAGGCCCTAAATTCCATACCACTTATCTATTATTATTATTAGCCTGTTTTGGTTAATTCTAGATTTATAATTACTTAATAATGTACCGTCACAGCCTACATGGGTAGTGAACCCAGGTCTGCTGACTTGAATTACTGTGTGTTACCACTGAGACAAGTGTTAACCTTAGTGTTGGTTACATTTTTGTAACCTGTTTTCTTTTTTTTAACTATTTGGCTCCACCTGCCTGCCAGCTGTGGTAGATATGCAATCAGCTACTGCTATAAATACTCACTTACTGTCCATCATGCCTGTTTGTTGGACTAGATCCTAGGGCGTGCTTTTCTGACAATTTTTGCCTGAAACTGACTACTTATGTTGCCTACTAATTGTATACCTCCTTGCCAGACTGTGTATAGACTTCCTGCTTGACTCAACTACTCTCTTGGGTTACCCCTTTGTACCCCTTTGCTTGCCTGTTGCGGACCTTGCCTGTTCCACTACGTCTCTGCTTTACCCTCAGCCACTTCTCCACTATGAACTGTACCAACGGTTGGGAATTGTCCAACTAACACACACTATTAGCCAGTAATTAGCGTATGGTGTACCTCCCTACGGTACCTTACATGTACCAAGCTATAATGTACATTTCTAATCATTTACATACTATGCTATTGTTAAACTACAATAATAAAAATATGTCTTTGTACTATGAAAAACAACATATTGATTTGTGAGACAGAATTTTACAATTCTAAGATCAAATTTCCAATCAAATGAGAATAGCACCTGAACTAATTCATATCTAGATAATTTAGCTAATGAATACATACTGAAATATTAGTTGTCAATTTTACATGTAACTCCATGAGAAAACGCTGAGTGAGGGAATTAGGCTGCAGTCCCCTGAGGCAAATAATTTTGTTCCTTTTGCTTCCATAATAATGTAAAATAATAGAAGACTTATTTCCTGACATTATGTTTATGTTAAAGCAGAAATTCACAAGAGTGCATATAGGTAAATGTAAACAATGCTGTATGTAAATGTTTCCTGAAATACTAATCTTTGAAAACAGAGGGTTTTTTTTGTTTGTTTTTTTAAAAAGATTTTATTTAAAAAAAAGTATATGACCACGTCAGTAAGTTTAATGTTTCGGGAAACCACTTATTACACATGATTACTACTTCTTGAGCTGTTTGTCATCCCCAAGGCGAAACTGTGCGTGATCATAGCTTCATGATTACACTTGTTACAGGAATGCAATGTCTACTCAGGGCAAATACTTTGTTAAAGTCAGTACATTGAATATTTTGAGCAAATTCTTAGCCGAAAGCAAATTTAAACTCAACTTCCATAATTTTGTCGCTAAGTTTTCTTTGTTTTCTTTTAACATAAACAGTGCAAATTATAGAACACTATTTTTCTTTCTGAAGCCTAATCCTTTTTCTACTAAAAGACTTATCATGATCTTATATCTTTACTTTTTGGGCCCCTACAACATCAGAGGGATTTATAGTTTTAACTTTTTTATACGTGTAGTTAAACTACTGCTATACACTTTATACCTAGTTGAGATTTAAACAGCAATGCATTATGGGTTCAATACTAGTATAATTCTAGTTTTAGAATAATGTTTATGCCAAAACTTAATCTGCATCAAGTGCTATTTTTGTGAAAGCTTAAAATATGATTTTATTCAACCTTCATTACATTATTGTTTTAATATGTATCAAATGTGTGTTTAACTAGGCTTTAAATTAATATTTTCACTTATGCTTCCCATCATTTCCATGTAAAATTAGCAATACATTTTCTTAATTATTTTGCAAAGAATAAATAACTTCATTAAAGGGTTAGGGAGGTTTAGAATTTTTCCCTTAAGAGCTATATTACCATGTGTCACCTTGCATAAATGTAAAAAATGTTAAATAATGTACTGCAAGTGTAAAACTATTTTTCTTTCTATAATAAAATTCTTTATCAATGTTCTCTTTTACTCTTTAGCAACTGCCCACTGAAAAAATACCCTTCATGTTCTATTCAGCCTGTCAACATCCATATTTAAGTGACTGATTAAAATATAAATTAACTCAAGGTAAAATTAACGATATTCCTACAGCTAAAATACCGCTCCTATGCATGTGCAATAGAAATAAGTTAGTTGTCAAAGCTGATGACTTCTGCAAAATCATCAGCATGCTCATGTTTATATGTATATATGTGAGAACCCCCACCTCTGCCAAATCATAACTGGTAATATTTGTAATCATCATGTAAATACTCTAGTTTTCACAAGAGATGGCTGCAAAATACCGGGTGCATATAACGCAAAAAAATGAGCGGTATCACACTCTATATAGTGCTGCCATTCCAAGTTACTGAAAAACCTTCTTTTGTTGTGTGTTATGGTGGGTTAAGTTCCATACCGCACAAAATCCAAGGCCTAACTTGATGTGCTTGTGCACGTTTCCACCCATAGACATCAATGGAGAGAAAGTGTTAGAAAAAACGAACACCTGCGATCACGGAATAGCGATCGCCATAACGCAATCCCTATTGATGTCTATGGGGAAAAGAAAGCTATGTAAAAACCCACCCTAACATAAACTCCTACTCTAAATACCCCTAATCCCCCGCCTGACACTAAATAAAGTGATTAACCCCTTAAATGCCGTCCCCGCATCGCTTACACCTAAATAAACCTATTACCCCTAAACGACCAGCCCCCAGATGGCTACTACTATAATAAACCTATTAAACTCTAAACCGCTGCCCCCACATCGCTGCTAATAAAATAAACCTATTATCCCCTAAACCGCCATCCCCCACAATGCAATAAACCTAATTAAACTATTAACCCCTAAACCGCCATCCCCCACAATGAAAATAACTAATTTAATCGCTAAGCCCCCTAACCTAACATCCCCTGATTTAACCCCAATTACATAAAATAAAAAAATACTAATTTAAAATTAAAATAAAAAATCTTAACATTACTTAAAAAAACAACCTAAGATTAAATTAAAATAAATAAATCTAAAATTACAAAAAATAAAAATGTCTAAAATCATAGAAAAAAATAAACCAAATGATCAAAAATTAAAAAAATTAAACTTAATCTAATTCCCCTTTAAAAATAAAAAAGCCCCCCAAAATAAAAAGACACCCTAATCTAACACTAAGCTACAAATAGCCTTTAAAATGGCCTGTTGTAGGGCATTGTCCTAAGTTAAACAGCTCTTTTACCTCAAAAATACAAATAAACACCTAACAGTAAACACCCCCAACCCAACAAACCCCCCAAAATAAAAAAAAAACCTAACACTAAAAATACCTAAGTTACCCATTGCCCCTAAATGGGCATTTGTATAGGCATTGCCCTTAAAAGGGCAACCAGCTCTTTTGCAGCCCAATAAAATAAAACAATCGCTAATCTAAAAAAAATACAACCCAAAAAATTTAAAATAGCCTAAGTCTAACCCCCGAAATAGGTACTCACCATTCCTGAAGTACGGTGGTGGTCTTCTTCCAGGCGGCGACATCTTCATCCAGCACGGGGACCGCTTTTATTTTCATCCAGGGCTAAGGAGGAGCAGAGCAAATGCGGCCGTGGAACAGGACCGGCGGCCGCGGAGCCATCCAGCGTGGAGGATCCTCTGCATGTGATCGCTGCCGCACCCTGAAGCTTGAATGTAAGGTACCCATTTTATATTTGGGGTACATTCCATTCCTATTGGCTGAAAAATGCAAATCAGTCAATAGGATGACAGCTCCTGAAATCCTATTCAGCCAGTAGCTCTCATCCAATTGGCTGATTTGAAATTTTCAGCCAATAGGAATGCAAGGTACAGCTAATGAGATCTACTGGAAACACATGAAAAAAGAAATCACAACATTAACATTGAGAAATGGCATTTAACAATCAGCCACTTAGTACTCTTTATTTGTATTTTATATTTGCATTTTTGGAATTGTAAAATAGAGCATTTGTATTTTTAGGGGTGGGGTTGTAATCGGTAGGTAAGCATATGTTATTCAGTCTTGTTTGTTTATAACCACAGTCTTCTTAAAATTATAGAAATTAAGTAAGATTTAGTAAATGTGGTCTGTAGAATGAGTTCTGCAATTTTGGATTATTGTTAATACTTTTACAGTGTGAGAATTGTTTTTCATCACTTTATATGAAAATCCAAAATGGAAAATTAGGTTTTCTTAATTCATTTAAAAAAATAAAATAAAAAATCCTTTTAACACTTTAAGGGCCAGAATATAAGTGGATCACAAATGTGTGCTGGTATTACAAGTGAGGAGCAATGCAAATGCAACCTTGTGTTTGCATTGCACAGAAGCATTGCGCTCATGAGAGAGCGCTTTTGTAGACTTAAATGGGAGCATAGTTCTCATGTTGTGGGTGAGACACAACATGAGAACTAGCGCAGCGAAGGGGGTAAGTCGTGCAGCAATGAGCAGCAAATGTAAATATATATGTATATGATTATATATCTGTACATATATATTTATGTGTTAATATGTGTATATATGTGAATAAGCATCTACATATATATTAACAGGGAACTATTTATAAAATTAACAAGAGATCTGATATTTTCTGATATTTTATATGTTATATATTTTATATGCGCTAATTGCTACCGCAAACTCATGGTAGCAATAACCAGCCAATTGTAATGGCTGGTTATTTATTGTGCAAATTTGCCCGTTTGCGGGTGCACGATAATCTTGCGCTCCACTTGTAATCTAGCCCTAAAAGTTTGAAAGCATACTTGATCAAACATTCCTAATATATCCTTCATGCTCATATTCAAATGGAATACAGATTGTTTAATCATAAACACCACTCTATCCAATTACTAAACACAGAGTCCATTAACCCCTCTAACCAATTTTTTGGTTATTTCAGTGTTCGGCATCCATTAATGGCAGTTCTGAGTGTCGTTGTGGGAAAATGGAAATCAAATATTGGGTGAGTTAACAATCTTGACTGTGTTTAACTCGTAATGATTGTGATCACTTTGTTAAAGGGACACTGAACCCAATTTTTTTCTTTCGTGATTCAGATAGAGCATGCAATTTTAAGCAACTTTCTAATTTACTCTTATTAGCAAATTTTCTTCATTCTCTTGGTATCTTTATTTGAAATGCAAGAATGTAAGTTTATATGCCGACCCATTTTTGATGAACAACCTGGGTTGTTCTTACTGATTGGTGGATAAATTCACCCACCAATAAACAAGTGCTGTCCATGGTTCTGAACCAAACAACTAGTTTAGATGCCTTCTTTTTCAAATAAAGATAGCAAGAGAACGAAGAAAAATTGATAATAGGAGTAAATTAGAAAGTTGCTTAAAATTGCATGCTCTATCTGAATCACAACCGGAAAAAATTGGGTTCAGTGTCCCTTTAATGGGAAAAAATGGACATTCCTACTTTCCAACGTCAGGGAAGAAAATAGAACAATTGGAATTTATCCCATAGTTAAGTCAGCTCCGGAGCAGTAATGCACTACTGGACCCTAGCTGAATACATCAAGTGAGCCAATGACAAGAACAGTATGTGCCACCAATCACAAGCCAGCTCTCAGTAGTGTAGGAATGCATTACAACAAAGAGAATAAAGTCAATTTAATAATAGGAGTAAATTAAAACATTTCTAAAAATCACATGCTCTATCAGAACCATGAAAGGTTCATTTTGATTTTCACTCCCCTTTAAGGAGAGTTCACAGTAAAATAAGACATTTCATTTAAAAGTTCAAGAAAAGTAAATCTGTTGAAAGTTTTTTTGCTTCTATGATATATTTTTCCTTTGATATCAAACTACAGACTGGTTTAGCCAATAGAATAAAAGGAATTAAAGATTCATATTAAGTCTATTTAATACATTAATTTTAGATCGTTCCCTGTTGGAGATTATTGTTATATTTTAAAAAAAAATGCTGTTTGATATATTTATAATGCATATTAGCAGTAAAAGAACAAAGAACAGCAATTCTCAACAAGAGTAACTGGACACACAAGTTTCTCAAGACCCTGTTTAGAAATGTTGCAGGGAATACAATGTAAGTTAAGAAAAAAAAATATTTTAAATGTTATTAATATATAAAACATAATTAATTCTTATGAGGTGACAGTTGATTAGAAAAAATATCAATATATGTCACAGAGGGATGCACATTTATTTAAAAATAATAAATGGTAGCTGTCATAGTTGAATGATTAAATTCAAAATTTTATTTTCAAATGCTATTTGTTTTCCCTAATTAAAGCATTTGAATGACAGAAGAAATACCAATGAGAACACTATAATTTTCACATGTTAAAAAAGAGAATGTTAAGTCTACAGCCTCCAGTGACAATACTAATAATATGTTAGCTCTCATGGATTACAATATCCTAGTTATTTTTTTTTTTTCAAATAATTTCTATTCATTTTCCTACTTGTCTCCATGTTAGCCCTACAAAGTGCCATATTCTTGAGGTATCCTTGCAAATCTGATGTCTACTGACATGCCAGGGTCATTCTGTCTTAGCCATCTTTGTTTCTTGTCTCTTGCAGAACATGCTTTGTCAATGCACAGTTTGCTTAATTCTCTTAAAGTTTACAACACCTTAGTGATTCTCTAATTTTGGTTTTCTTCCACATTTGTTTCTTGCAATGATACATATTTGATATAATTTTCTGTTGTAGATTATGGATTTTGGAGGAGAGGACTTTAAAATTTGTCAGATATTCCCGGAGAATGGTTGTGACCTTCTTTATTATGCCCTTAGATTTCTGATTCACTTTCTCGTTCTGCTGAAAACTTTCCACAACCATTTTTTGCCTGTTTCACATTTTTATGTATCCCTCCTTTTCACTGGAAGAAGTTGACATTACAAATCATGTACTTTTATAATTGGCATGTTTTACCCCATGGGCTTTTAATATTTGGAAATAGCTGTGGGTATCATGCAAAGCTCACCTGCACTATAATGAATGGTTTGTTGCTGCAATTAAATGTTTAAATCTGAACTGTAAACCACTATTAACCCTGACCAAACTAACCCCTACTGCACTAAACTAAACCTCACTCATGCTGGCCCTACTACCATCAACTCCACTAATCACTGCCTTACTAACCCTTGCATAAAGACAGAATACTCACTTGACCTAAACCAGGGGAGGCGGAAGACGGAAAATGAGGGTCTAAATCAAGGCTGAATAAACAATAAGACAAAGCTAGAAGGTCATTATTATCTTTAATATGTCGAATTATATTGATTAATTTTAGATTTAAAAATATTAAGAACATATTCCGAATGTGTTGTGGAAAGCCACTCCAACATTTGTATCAGAAGGATTCTAATTGATTCCTTATATCTACAATTAATTCTAATTACTTCAAGAGCAACCACACATAAGTGACCTGCAGTTTATATTCTTAAAATGCATAAAGTGCAATTGGTCCTACTGAGGTTCCATGACTGAGTCTTAAAGAAAAATGCTTAGTATACACGTGATTCTCTTAATGCATTATATTGGGGTAGATACTATTCTAGTTGAAAGTATTTTTTTTTAATTAAACAAAAATATCCTGCATTGTATTTGGGAATGATTGCCGATTAATTCTATGATAAAATTAGGAATATACAGTAAGCACTATAATTTGCAATATAAACCATATTATTATGCTAAATTCTAAAATGTGATTATGGTGCCTATAAAAGGTTGAATCCCAGCACAGACAATAGACCAGTGTATAAACCACCTGCCTCAACAAGGAGAGAAAGAAAGCAGACAGACACTATTATTCTATATCCTTTTCCTAAGTATTGACTCTAGAGAGTCTGTACACACCCACGATCTTATATTCTAGGGATTTTGTTTTCTGCATTCCTCTTTCCATCGTTGTCTCTAAAATAATTTAAATTCAAATATTCTACCTATTGCTTCCATATGAAACCAGTTAAAGAATAACTAAATGTATTTCATCATTGAATGTTACTAAATAGAAAGCCATTGCTCAAAATTGCATTAAGGTACTAGAAAATGAAAGTGGAATATTAATTTCAAGCCAAAAACAAAAAGCTCATTAAGTTACAGGTTAAAGGGCCACTAAACCCAAAATCTTTCTTTCATGATTCAGATAGAGAATAGAAATTTAAACAACATTACAATTTACTTCCATTATTTATTTTGCTTCATTTTCTAGATATTCTTAGTTGAAGAAAAAGCAATGCACATGGTGAGCCAATCACACGAGGCTTCTTTGTGCAGCAACCAATCAGCAGCTAGTGATCATATCTAGATATGCTTTTCATCAAAGAAAATCAAGAGAATAAAACAAATTAGATAATATAAGTAAATTAGAAAGATGTTTATAATTGCATTCTCTTTCTAAATCATAAAAGAAAAAATGTGGGTGGCATGTCCCTTTAATTAGTGATATGACATTACAAGCTTTAGGCAGAATGGATTGCTTTACATCTGTACCTGTCATCTGCAATTGACACTTTTGATGAAGTACTTTGTCCATGATTAAAGTTTGATTAAATTAACATCTGACATTTGTCAGGAGATAGCAAACTGTATGCATAGCTTAAAAACATTTAATTTAATCATAACTGCCTTTATTAATTGCTCTTTCCTCATATAACAATGTTTATTAAATATTTTCAAGGACATATACAATTGCATTGAGGTCATCAGCAACAAAGATATACAATAATGGTGTTCAGGCATGTCATAGTTGTCAAGAGTGTCTTCATATGTGTACAGATTCAACAACTATGACATAGAAAACTTTCAAAAGTGCAAAAATAATACAAGAACAAAAAGAAGAAAAGAAGCAAAAAGCATCAGCAAACTCCAAGGTTACCTAAAAATACTCTCTAGTAAGTCTCTGACAAAATACATAGTAATATACAGTACAAAGAAAAACATAATACAGATTAGTTATAATGAGGAAATAAAGATATTGAAACTAAATAAACTCAATTTTTGATCCCAGTTAAAAACAATATTGAGGTAAAAGTTTCCTTTTGTAACTATTGTATATTTTTTCTAGAGATAAGACATAATCAACTTCACAAATCCATAGTGAGAATGTGGCGGAGCCTGTGTTTTTTTTCCATAATTTGGTGATCAATCTTTTAGCCCAAAAAATCATGCACTGAAATTGCTATTATAGCTTAATGCTTGAGGAATTCTATGGAAAACAATTACATTTGTGTTTATATACATTTGCTAGGTACATATGGGTGGTTTATTAGCATTTCATTATAAAAGCAATACAAATACACTGAAAAGCATAGAATTATGGTATTATTATTATTGGTTATTTGTAGAGCGCCAACAGATTCCGCAGAGCTAATGGTAGACTAGAACCTATTATTATTAACATTTATTTGTATAGCGTCGCCAAATTCCGTAGCAGTGGCCGAATTCCGTAGTGAATCCATTTCTGAGAAGAAAAAGTAGTGGCCATGCCTCGCATCACTCAAAATACCAATATTAGTAGACTTTTTATTGCATTACAAAAATTAGTCAGTACCATCGACAAACATTAGCAAACTGATGAATATCCAAAAAAAGTCCAGCTTAGCTGAAAACTCTGCAGTAATCCAATTTGTGAGTTAGAAACACGAGGTACTTTGTCTCATGCATCCATTGGTTTCCAATATTTTTATGTTTTTTTCTCAAAACTTTTTGTATTAGTGAAGCCATGAAAATTATGCATGATAAGCATTCTGTGACTTAAAGGGATACTAAACCCAAATGTTTTATTTAATTATTCGTATAGAGCATGCAATTTTAAGCAGCTTTCTATTTTACTCCTATAATCAATTTTTCTTTGTTCACTTGCTATCTTTATTTGAAAAGCAAGAGTGTAAGCTTAGGAGCTGGCCCATTTTTGGTTCAGCACCTGAGTTGCGCATGCTGATTGGTTCTAAACCGAAAATGGGCCGGCTCCTTAACTTCCTGCTTTTTCAAAACTGCATGCTCTATCTCAATCATGAAAAAAACCCATTTGGGTATAGTTTCCCTTTAAACTAGCTAAAAGCTCAGCAGCTGGCACAAGACTACTGTTGCAGTCTGTTTTTCTCAAAACTCTGTGTGCAGAGATATTCATGTATACAGAGATTAATTTGCTGTTCTGAATGTTGCTTTGATAGGGTGCAATATTGATATATTTAGAAAGCAGGTGATCGTGTTGACATGTGAAAAGAAAAAAACAATGGCACTACTAGTAGTGTATATAGACTCTAAGGGGTCGAATTATCATTGTGCGAGCAGACATGATCCGATATTGCGGATCATGCCCACTGCACATCGATAAATGCTGACAGCATATGCTGTTGGCATTTATCATTGCACCAGCAGTTCTGGTAAATGCTGCCCCTGCAAATTCGCTAGCAGGGGCGTCAATTAATCCAATCATATGAGATCGGGTTGATTTCTGGCGGTGTCTGTCCGCCGCCTCAGAGCAGACGGACAGGTTATGGAGCAGCTCGCTTGAAACACGGGGCATCAAGCTCCATACGGAGCTTGATTAATATGCCCCTAAGTATCTCTAATGTATAGCAGTAATGTGTTAGAGATTATGCTAATTAGAGTAGTGGTGTTGTGAATTATATTAGAATTCGAGAAATTCAGGTGGTAGAGAACCCCCTGCTTAAGAATACACTTATAGCACTCTAGAGCAGGGATAGGCACAGACAAAGGCTGTGGCAGACATTTTCAAAAGTACAGACCTTAGTGAAGGACACCAAGGTACATTTGAAATGAAAAACATTATTTTATAGTGCTTGGTGTTATTATACTGATGCAGATACCACTGGTTCTATAACCAGCCCTCCTCGGGCTATACCCATGTGCCAGTGTCACTATTGTGTCATTATATAGTGCTGGGTGTTATTATACTGATGCAGATACCATTGATCCTATAACCAGCCCTCCTCTGGCTATACCCATGTGCCAGTGTCACTACTGTGTCATTATATAGTGCTGGGTGTTATTATACTGATGCAGTTACCACTGATTCTATAACCAGCCCTCCTCTGGCTATACCCATGTGCCAGTGTCACTACTGTATCTTTGTATAGAGCTGGGTGTTATTATACTGATGCAGATACCACTGATCCTATAACCAGCCCTCCTCTGGCTATACCCATGTGCCAGTGTCACTACTGTGTCATTATATAGTGCTTGGTGTTATTATACTGATGCAGATACCACTGATCCTATAACCAGCCCTCCTCTGGCTATACCCATGTGCCAGTGTCACTACTGTGTCTTTGTATAGAGCTGGGTGTTATTATATAGATGCAGATACACATCCAGTATTTCACTCAGGCTTTATTTATTCCGTAACTTATCACCCAATATCACTAGCAGTCTCTTGACAAGCCACTAACTTTATTCACACTGCATATTTTTTTTATTCCTATTATTTAATCAGAAAAAAAAGATACACTAAGGTTGTGGCGGACACTGCAAGGGCTGGTCACGGACACCAGTGTCTGTGTACGGACACCTTGCCTATCCCTGCTCTAGAGTCACCTGACTTAGGCCTAGATTTGGAGTTTGGCTGTAGAAGGGCTGTTAACGCTCCGCGGGCTTTTTTCTGGCCGCACCATAAAATTAACTCTGGTATCGAGAGTTCAAACAAATGCTGCGTTAGGCTCCAAAAAAAGGAGCGTAGAGCATTTCTACCGCAAATGCAACTCTCGATACCAGAGTTGCTTACGGACGCGGCCAGCCTCAAAAACGTGCTTGTGCACGATTCTCCCATAGGAAACAATGGGGCTGTTTGAGCTGAAAAAAAACCTAACACCTGCAAAAAAGCAGCGTTCAGCTCCTAACGCAGCCCCATTGTTTCCTATGGGGAAACACTTCCTACGTCTGCACCTAACACTCTAACATGTACCCCGAGTCTAAACACCCCTACCCTTACACTTATTAACCCCTAATCTGCCGCCCCCGCTATCGCTGACCCCTGCATTATATTATTAACCCCTAATCTGCCGCTCCGTAAACCGCCGCAACCTACGTTATCCCTATGTACCCCTAATCTGCTGCCCTAACATCGCCGACCCCTATATTATATTTATTAACCCCTAATCTGCCCCCCTCAACGTCGCCGACACCTGCCTACACTTATTAACCCCTAATCTGCCGAGCGGACCTGAGCGCTACTATAATAAAGTTATTAACCCCTAACCCGCCTCACTAACCCTATAATAAATAGTATTAACCCCTAATCTGCCCTCCCTAACATCGCCGACACCTACCTTCAATTATTAACCCCTAATCTGCCGAGCGGAGCTCACCGCTATTCTAATAAATGTATTAACCCCTAAAGCTAAGTCTAACCCTAACACTAACACCCCCCTAACTTAAATATAATTTAAATCTAACGAAATAAATTAACTCTTATTAAATAAATGATTCCTATTTAAAGCTAAATACTTACCTGTAAAATAAATCCTAATATAGCTACAATATAAATTATAATTATATTATAGCTATTTTAGGATTAATATTTATTTTACAGGCAACTTTGTAATTATTTTAACCAGGTACAATAGCTATTAAATAGTTAAGAACTATTTAATAGTTACCTAGTTAAAATAATAACAAAATTACCTGTAAAATAAATCCTAACCTAAGATATAATTAAACCTAACACTACCCTATCAATAAATTAATTAAATAAACTACCTACAATTACCTACAATTAACCTAACACTACACTATCAATAAATTAATTAAACACAATTCCTACAAATAAATACAATTAAATAAACTAACTAAAGTACATAAAATAAAAAAGAACTAAGTTACAAAAAATAAAAAAATATTTACAAACATAAGAAAAATATTACAACAATTTTAAACTAATTACACCTACTCTAAGCCCCCTAATAAAATAACAAAGCCCCCCAAAATAAAAAATTCCCTACCCTATTCTAAATTAAAAAAGTTACAAGCTCTTTTACCTTACCAGCCCTGAACAGGGCCCTTTGCGGGGCATGCCCCAAGAATTTCAGCTCTTTTGCCTGTAAAAGAATAAATACAATACCCCCCCCCAACATTACAACCCACCACCCACATACCCCTAATCTAACCCAAACCCCCCTTAAATAAACCTAACACTAATCCCCTGAAGATCTTCCTACCTTGTCTTCACCATCCAGGTATCACCGATCCGTCCTGGCTCCAAGATCTTCATCCAACCCAAGCGGGGGTTGGCGATCCATAATCCGGTGCTGAAGAGGTCCAGAAGAGGCTCCAAAGTCTTCCTCCTATCCGGCAAGAAGAGGACATCCGGACCGGCAAACATCTTCTCCAAGCGGCCTCTTCGATCTTCTTCCATCCGGTGCGGAGCGGGTCCATCTTGAAGCAGCCGACGCGGATCCATCCTCTTCTTCCGGCGTCTCCCGACGAATGACGGTTCCTTTAAGGGACGTCATCCAAGATGGCGTCCCTCGAATTCCGATTGGCTGATAGGATTCTATCAGCCAATCCGAATTAAGGTAGGAATATTCTGATTGGCTGATCGAATCAGCCAATCAGAATCAAGTTCAATCCTATTGGCTGATCCAATCAGCCAATCAGATTGAGCTTGCATTCTATTGGCTGTTCCGATCAGCCAATAGAATGCAAGCTCAATCTGATTGGCTGATTGGATCAGCCAATAGGATTGAACTTGATTCTGATTGGCTGATTCCATCAGCCAATCAGAATATTCCTACCTTAATTCCGATTGGCTGATAGAATCCTATCAGCCAATCGGAATTCGAGGGACGCCATCTTGGATGACGTCCCTTAAAGGAACCGTCATTCGTCGGGAGACGCCGGAAGAAGAGGATGGATCCGCGTCGGCTGCTTCAAGATGGACCCGCTCCGCACCGGATGGAAGAAGATCGAAGATGCCGCTTGGAGAAGATGTTTGCCGGTCCGGATGTCCTCTTCTTGCCGGATAGGAGGAAGACTTTGGAGCCTCTTCTGGACCTCTTCAGCACCGGATTATGGATCGCCAACCCCCGCTTGGGTTGGATGAAGATCTTGGAGCCAGGACGGATCGGTGATACCTGGATGGTGAAGACAAGGTAGGAAGATCTTCAGGGGATTAGTGTTAGGTTTATTTAAGGGGGGTTTGGGTTAGATTAGGGGTATGTGGGTGGTGGGTTGTAATGTTGGGGGGGGGTATTGTATTTATTCTTTTACAGGCAAAAGAGCTGAAATTCTTGGGGCATGCCCCGCAAAGGGCCCTGTTCAGGGCTGGTAAGGTAAAAGAGCTTGTAACTTTTTTAATTTAGAATAGGGTAGGGATTTTTTTATTTTGGGGGGCTTTGTTATTTTATTAGGGGGCTTAGAGTAGGTGTAATTAGTTTAAAATTGTTGTAATATTTTTCTTATGTTTGTAAATATTTTTTTATTTTTTGTAACTTAGTTCTTTTTTATTTTTTGTACTTTAGTTAGTTTATTTAATTGTATTTATTTGTAGGAATTGTGTTTAATTAATTTATTGATAGTGTAGTGTTAGGTTAATTGTAGGTAATTGTAGGTAGTTTATTTAATTAATTTATTGATAGTCTAGTGTTAGGTTTATTTGTAACTTAGGTTAGGATTTATTTTACAGGTAAATTTGTTATTATTTTAACTAGGTAACTATTAAATAGTTCTTAACTATTTAATAGCTATTGTACCTGGTTAAAATAATTACAAAGTTGCCTGTAAAATAAATATTTATCCTAAAATAGCTACAATGTAATTATAATTTATATTGTAGCTATATTAGGATTTATTTTACAGGTAAGTATTTAGCTTTAAATAGGAATCATTTATTTAATAAGAGTTAATTTATTTCGTTAGATTTAAATTATATTTAACTTAGGGGGGTGTTAGTGTTAGGGTTAGACTTAGCTTTAGGGGTTAATACATTTATTAGAATAGCGGTGAGCTCCGGTCGTCAGATTAGGGGTTAATAATTGAAGGTAGGTGTCGGCGATGTTAGGGAGGGCAGATTAGGGGTTAATACTATTTATGATATGGTTAGTGAGGCGGGTTAGGGGTTAATAAGTGTAGGTAGGTGTCGGCGACGTTGAGGGGGGCAGATTAGGGGTTAATAAATATAATATAGGGGTCGGCGGTGTTAGGGGTAGCAGATTAGGGGTACATAGGGATAACGTAGGTGGCGGCGCTTTGCGGTCGGAAGATTAGGGGTTAATTATTTTAAGTAGCTGGCGGCGACGTTGTGGGGGGCAGGTTAGGGGTTAATAAATGTAATGCAGGGGTCGGCGGGGTTAGGGGCAGCAGATTAGGGGTACATAATTATAACGTAGGTGGCGGTCGGCAGATTAGGGGTTAAAATTTTAAATCGAGTGGCGGCGATGTGGGGGGAGCTCGGTTTAGGGGTACATAGGTAGTTTATGGGTGTTAGTGTACTTTAGGGTACAGTAGTTAAGAGCTTTATGAACCGGCGTTAGCCAGAAAGCTCTTAACTCCTGCTATTTTCAGGCGGCTGGAGTTTTGTCGTTAGAGCTCTAACGCTCACTTCAGAAACGACTCTAAATACCAGCGTTAGAAAGATCCCATTGAAAAGATAGGATACGCAATTGACGTAAGGGGATCTGCGGTATGGAAAAGTTGCGGCTGAAAAGTGAGCGTTAGACCCTTTAATCACTGACTCCAAATACCGGCGGTAGCCTAAAACCAGCGTTAGGAGCCTCTAACGCTGGTTTTGACGGCTACCGCCGAACTCCAAATCTAGGCCTTAGTGTGTCTTGGTGTGCTGTGAATCCAGATAGGTATTATTCTTGGATAGTCTCAGATGAGGAAGAGAGGTTGAAGCTCATGTGTTAAAACATAACTTTAAATAATCTTAATGATTTTTAAAATTACTGGCGAAAAAATTTAAACACACACACATTAATATAAGTCCTGCATATGAATTACTCCACTGTAATAGGATTGCAGTTTAATGCACAGGTTTTTGGGGAGAGATAGAAAAGGTGTCAAATTAATGTTGTACTTGATTGCTTATCTGAAATGAGATTGAGGATATGCAGTAGATAAGGGGTTACCACGATTTAGTTTGCCAGCAGCAAAAACAATCCCTACACTTTATTAGATCAGGTGTATGCCCATATGGTTTAATAAAACCGTGATATCATAGGTTTAGTAAGGAGTGTCACTAGCTAGTGGTGACTAAAGAGCCTATGTTTATCTAACACCGTGGATTAAAGAAATAATATGTTTTGTTTAAAACATGTATAACACATTCACTTCGCTTGATAAATCAAATGCCATGTCCTTATATATTTAATAGAGCCCAGGTTTGGAAGGTTTATAAAGGCATGTCTACAGCTTGTTGATATACAAGAGCCTATATTACTCCAACTTTGTTGGATTAAATAGATGATGCGAGAGTAAATGTTGTTAGTTACGGTAACAAAAGTAGCAAGCAACCTGATAGGTCACAACAGTAGTTGCTACGTTGAAATAATCAATTATCTAACAGATATAATAACACACAATGGTGTGAGCTTAAAAAGGTTTGTTATATTGTAAGTGTTGAAATCGTTATAGGATAACTCTGGTCACTATAATATATGAGTAGTTAACCAGTACCTTTACAAGCGAATATACCGTTAGATTCAAAGGTTTAGCTTGCTTATCAAACAAGCTGAAAAATGGTAACACCTGTTGCATTGTGCAATAAACGGTTAAGTTTGTATCTTGGTTCTGTGCTATACCCCCTAAAATTGAATAACTGCTAACGTAAGTCAGATAAGAATAGTATGTATATCTATATATATTTATTTCCTGACATTAATGAATTATTGTCTGGTACCACTATTAGTTAGTACTCAGTATAACCACGATTATTGTCTCTTATCCGTTATTAATATATGACACTTTTGAGGTTAGAATGCTCTCCCCTTGCCTGTATTATCTATTTTATATGCATATATGCATTCTAGGAGTGCATAGGCAGGATTTTAAAAGTGGCTATTTAAAATTACAGGAGTTCCCAGTGACTCCTCACCAAGTCCCTAACATGTTTCGCCTTTTACAACGGCTTTTTCAAAGGGTTACCCTTTGAAAAATAATATTACCTATATAACTCTAGAGTGCTATAAGTGTATTCTTAAGCAGGGGTTCTCCACCACCTGCATTTCTCGATCATGTTGACTTGACATATCTGGTGAAAAACATTTGAATTTATGTAAACATCAAATATACATAGATGGTCATTAAGTACTTTTCTCAACTTTGCATTTTTTGATGAATACGACAATTATGCAGATCAAACAAGGAAATTGTTTTATGTTTAATTATTACAACACACACACACACACATATATATATATATAGTCATGGCCAAAAATATTGGCACCCCTGTCAGATAATGCACCACTTCTCCCAGAAAATTGTGCAAATTACAAATGTTTAGGCATTCTCATGTTTATTTATTTTGTTTGTATTGGAATGACACAAAAAATGGAGAAAAAAAAGCCAAATCTGACAAATTCCACACAAAACTCCAAAAAATGGACTGGACAAAATTATTGGCACCCTTAATTTAATATGTGGTAGCACACCACTTGGAAAAAATAAATTAAACCAATCACTTCCTGTAACCATCAATAAGTTTCTTATACCTCTCTACTGAAATTTTGGACCACTCTTCTTTCACCAACTGCTCCAGGTCTTCAACTGCTGTTTTTGGGATCTCTCCACAGGTGCTCTATGGGATTAAGATATAGACTCATTGCTGGCCAGTTCAGTACTCTCCAGCACTTTGTCTTAAACCATTTCTGGGACTGTATTCTTTTCTTAAAAACCTAATTTCTTTTTCTGAAAACATTAGAATGATGGGTTTTACCAAAAAGCTGAAATTTTGTTTAGTCTGTCCCCAGCACATTCTCCCAAAAGAATTTTGGCTTTCTCAGGTAAGTTTTGGCAAACTCCAATCTGGCTTTTTTATGTTTCTGTGTCAGCAGTGGGGTCCTCCTGGGTCTCCTACCATAGCGTCCCTTTTCATTCAGATTGCGACGTATAGTGCGAGCTGACACATTTGTACCCTGTGCCTGAAGGTCAGCTTGAATTTGTCTGAAAGTTTCCTTCATTGCAATCTTTGATCAATTTTCTCTTTTGTCCACGTCCAGGGAGATTAGCTACAGTGCCATGGGCTGTAAACTTCTTGAGAATGTTGTGCACAGTGGACACAGGCACATTAAGATCTCTGGAGATGGACTTGTAACTTTAAAATTGTCTATGCTTTTCCACAATTTTTGTTCTCAAATCCTCAGACAATTCTTTTCTGCTCTTTCTGTTCTTCATGCTTAGTTTGGCGCACAGAGACACACAACAGAAAGGTTGAGTCAATTTTTAACCATTTTAACTGGTTGTCGGTGGGATTTCTATATTGTCAGCACCTGTTAGTTGATACAGGTGAGTTTAATTCCAAATTACAGGAGCATCACAAACTTGGAATGCAATTATTACTTATTTTGTCCAGTCCATTTTTAGAGTTTTGTGTGGAATGTGTCAGATTTGGCTTTTTTTCCCTCCACTTTTTGTGTCATACTAATACAAACAAAAGAAATAAACATTAAAATGCCTAAACATTTGTAATTGCAACCATTTCCAGGGAAAAGTGGTGCATCATCTGACAGTAATGCAGGTGTGCCAATATTTTTGGCCATGACTGTACTGTATGTATATATATATATATATATATATATATATATATATATATATATATATATATATATATATATATATATATATATATATATATATATATATATATATATATATATATATAAACATAAAAAAGAAGCTATTTAAAGGATGATACCCATATTTAAAATCACATATATGCAAAAAGCTGACTAGAAAGTTTCACATTAATATCTCTATATAAAAAAGGATGATATTTTACCTCAAAATATTTTCAGCTCACAGAATACATGCTCTGTGATCAGTTATTCTTTAGATACTTTTTTACTGGTATTGCCATGGAGGAAAAAAAAAACAGCCAATCAACATCCTCACTGTTGAGTTCACATTTTGCTTTACTGTGATCATTTGGGATTTCACCGTAAACTTGAACGATTTTATAGTAAACTTCCGTAAACTGAGGAGGGAAATAAATTAACCATGACTGCACATGCCAGATGCATGCTCTCATGCAAGGCCAGGGACACACATCCTGATTGGGTGCTTAAATTCTTTTTACAATGGGATGTGGCTATGGAGGAAATATTGAGGTAAAATATCTTCCTTTTCTACATAAAGTTGTTCATGTGATATTTTCTAGTCAGCTATTTACCAGTATGAGCAATCATTTTCAAGTGATTAAGCAATTTGTTAACATGTCCCTTTAACTAAGTCTTTTGTTAGCAGTTCTGTACGTTTTAAATAATATTTCTGTTCTGTTACAGATAAAAAATAATCATAAAACACAGTTTAATATGATATACATTACATAGAATCATCTCACTCATAAATTACATAAAATGTTTAATAATCAAACACAAATTATTATAATGAACTATATAAAAATGTTTTTGACTAATTTCTGCAATTATTATTTTTACCAGAAAAAAAATGTGGAAACTGAAACAGATACTTATTTATGTGTCATATATTCACAATTACAGATAATGATGAATACAAATCCTGACATAACCTTTGCCATTGTCAAGATGTTAAAAAAGGCTTAAATCAGACATTTTGCTATTCTAGAAATTACTGGAGCTAACCTTGTGATCTCTAGTGACCTGAATCAGTAATTGATCACCACACAGAGACTGTGATGCTTAGAATTTGTCTCAAGTTTCTTTGGCAGATCATACATGTGCTGAACATATTAAAGGGCATTAGAGTCAAATTGAATTGCCCATAAATGGCCAGATTACGATTGGCCCACTAACAGTTACTCGCAAGCAAAAAGGGGTTTATCGCAGGTGTTTGCACGCTTCAGTTTTATCGCTTGTAATATAAGTTGAAAGTAAACGCAAATTTGGGAGTGCAATCACGATTTACGCTAGAATGATTACCGCATCCTCAGAGCTCTGGTTAACTGTTTTGCGAAACAAAAAAGTTGCACAAAACACACCAAAAATACATTTAAAAGTACAGTTACACTCATAATAACACCATCTAATAACATTATTAAAATACAAGACATTCAGCTAGATTGCAAGTTTTGCGTTGCGGCTTGTAACGCTGAAAATATGGCATTTTCAGCGTTAAAAGAGCACCGCAGCTATTACAAGTGTTGTCGGTATAGGTGTACCACACAACTTTTAGCCTGTACCGCAACGTCAGTCCCGCACACGTAAAAATTACGTTTTTTTCATAGGATTCCCATAGCGCTGGTATTACGAGTTTTGCGGTGAGGCTAAAAAGTGAGCGTTACAGCCTAAAACGACAAGATCTGTACCGCCATCTAAAGTCAGTAGTTATGAGTGTTATGCTGCAAAGCTGTAACATACGACTCATAACTAAACTGCTACAAAATACACTAAACACCCATAAACTACCTATTAACCCCTAAACCGAGGCCCTCCCGCATTGCAAACACTGTAATAAATTTATTAACTCTAATCTGCCGCTCCCGACATTGCTGCCACTAAAAAAATGTATTAACCTCTATTTCGCCGCTCCCTGACATTGTTACCACTATAATAAACTTATTAACCCCTAAACCGCCACCCTCCCGCATCGCAAACAATATTTAAATATTATTAGCCCCTAATCTGCCATCCACCCACACCCCCACTATAATCAACCTATTAACTCCTAAACGCCAAAGCCCCCCACTTCTTGCGGCATGGATGAGGACTTCGCCAGCTGGATGGATCCTTCAAGCGGGATTTCAACAACTGTAAGTGGATCGTTGGGGTTAGTGTTAGGTTTTTTTTAAGTGTTTTTGGGTTGGTTTTTTGTTTAGTTCATGGTCTGGGCAGTAAAAGAGCTAAATGCCCATTTAAGGGCAATGCCCATACAAATGCCCTTTTCAGGGCAATGGTTAGCTTAAGTTATTTTATATAGTTTTTTATTTGGGGGTGTTGGTTGGGTGATGGGTTTTACTGTTGGGGGAGTGTTTGTATTTTTTTTTTACATGTAAAAGAGCTGATATCTTTGTGGCAATGCCCCACAAAAGGCCCTTTTAAGGGCCATTGGTAGTTTATTGTGGGCTACGTTTTTTTTATTTTGAGTGGACTTTTTTATTTTGATAGGGCTATTAGATTAGGTATAATTATTTTTTATTTTTTGATAATTATTTTTGTTATTTTGTGTAATGTATATTTTTAGGGGTGTTTATTTTAAAAGTAAAAGAGCTGTTTATTTCTTGGCAATGCCCTACAAAAGCCCCTTTAAGGGCCCCCCAAAAGGCCCTTTTAAGGGCCCTTGGTAGTTTGGGGGGTGGGGGTTTGTATAGTGTTAGGGGGTGTTTGTTTTCTATTTAAAGTAAAAGAGCTGGTTATCTCAGGGCCCTTGTTAGTTTGTTCTAGAGTAGGGTTTTTTATTTTGGGGTGTTATTTTAAGGGTCTTAGAAAAGGATTAATCTTTATTTTTTTGGATAATTTCATTAGTTTTTTTTGTAATCATAGGTTTTTTATTTTTGGTAATGGTAGTTTTTTATTTTTTGTAATGTTAGGTTTTAGTGTAAGGCATGTTAGGTTTTATTTCACAGGTAAGTTTGTATTTATTTTAACTAGGTAGTTAGTAAATAGTTAGTAACTATTTACTAACTAGTCTACTTAGTTAAAATAAATACAAACTTACCTGTGAAATAAAAATAAAACCTAAGATAGCTACAATGTAACAGTTATATTGTAGCTAGCTTAGGTTTTATTTCACAGGTATTTAGTTTTCAATAGGAATTATTTAGTTAATAATTGTAAATTTAGTTTAGATCTAATTTAATTATGTTAAAGTTAGGGGGGTTAGGGTTAGGTTTAGGGGTTAATATAGTTTAATTTAGCTTGTTGCGATGTGGTGGGGCTGGCGGTTTAGGGGTTAATAGGTTTATTTAGTTAATAATTGTACATTTAATTTAGATCTAATTTAATTATGGTAAAGTTAGGGGGGTTAGAGTTAGGTTTAGGGTTAGGTTTAGGGGTTAATATAGTTTAATTTAGCTTATTGCGATGTGGGGGGGGGGGGGCTGACGGTTTAGGGGTTAATAGGTTTATTTAGTTTATAATTGTAAATTTAATTTAGCTATATTTTTATTATGTTAAAGTTAGGGGGATTTTAGGTTTAGGGTTACGTTAGGGTTAGGGTTACATTAGGGTTAGGTTTAGGGGTTAATATAGTTTCATTTAGCTTGTTGAGATGTGGGGGGCTGGCGGTTTAGGGGTTAATAAATGTAGTATAGTGGCAGCGATATCGGGAGTGGCAGATTAGGGGTTAAAAATTTTATTTAGGTAGCAGCAATATCGGGAGAGGCAGATTAGGGCTTAATAACTGTAGGCAGGCGTCAGCGATGTTGGGGGCAGCAGATTAGGGGTGTTTTGACGTAGGGTTTAAAATAGGGTGTTAGGTTTAAACTGTCTTTTTATTTACCCATAGACATCAATGGGGCTGCGTTACAAAACTTTTGTTTCTGCAATCGTATATCCTTGGACTGCAAAAAAATTAAATTTTTATAAAATAGTTTTTTTATAAGATTTAAAAAACATTTTTTTATTCAAAAGTTTTTCAATGTAATACTTAACTGCTGTTATTTTTTTAAAGACCCTTTAAAATATTTACTACTTTATCTAATATCCATTTTGCGTGAAAAAAGTCCACAGCTTGAGCAATAACTGTTGGGAATATCACTCCTGGCCAGCAGGAGAAGGCAAAGAGCACCACAGTTAAACTGCTAAGTATCACTCCCTTACCCACAACCGCCAGTCATTCAACTGAAGGGAAATGGAGAAAAAGGAGTAACACAAGGTGTAGAGGTGCCTGAGGTTATAGTCAAAAGAACAACTGTCTTAAAATAAAGGGTGGGGCTGTGGACTCATCATATCTGGAAATAAATACATTTATCAGGTAAACATACATTTTGTTTTTTTTTTCTAAGATATGGTGACGAGTCAATGGCTTGAGTAATTACTGTTGGGAACCAATACCCAAGCTAGAGGACACAGATAAATAGGAAGTGACAAGACAGGCAGAACTAAACAGAAGGCACCACCGCTTGAAGAACCTTTCTCCCAAAAGAAGCCTTAGCCGAGGCAAAAATATTAAATTTGTAAAATTTTGAAAAAGTATGGAGGGAAGACCAAGTTGCAGCCTTGCAAATTTGTTCCACAGAAGCTTCATTTTCGGAAGTCCAAGAAGAGGAAACAGTTCTTGTGGAATGAGCCGTAATTCTCTCAGGAGGCTGCTGTCCAGCAGTCTCATAAGCCAAATGAATTATACTTTGTAACCAAAAAGAAAGAGTAGTAGCAGTAGCTTTCTGACCTTTACATTTCCCAGAGAAACAGACAAAGAGGGCAGAGGACTGGCAAAAATCCTTAGTCGCCTGTAAGTAGAATTTAAGAGCACGTACAACATCCAAATTTTGTAACAAACATTCTTTGGAAGAAGAAGGATTAGGACACAGAGAGGGAAAAACTATTTCCTGATTGATATTTCTATTAGAAACAATCTTAGAAAGGAAACCTAACTTAGTACGAAAAACCGCCTTATCAGCATGAAAAATAAGATAAGGGGAATCACACTGCAGAGCTGAGAGTTAGAGACTCTTCGAGCAGAAGAGATAGCAACAAGAAACAAAACCTTTCAAGATAACAACTTATTGTCTATGGAATTCATTGGCTCAAACGGAGCCAGCTGTAAAACTTTAAGAACGAGGTTAAGGCTCCAAGGAGGAACAACAGACTTAAAGACAGGCCTGATTTTGACCAAGGCCTGACAAAAAGATTGCACATCTGGCACATCCGCCAAACGTTTATGTAGTAAAACTGATAAAGTAGAAATCTGACCTTTCAGGGTACTGACTGACAATCCCCTTTCCAGGCCTTCCTGAAGAAAAGATAAAATTCTAGGAATTCTAATTCTACTCCAAGAGTAGCCCTTGGATTCACACCAATAAAGATATTTATGCCATATCTTATGGTAAATCTTTCTAGTAACAGACTTGTGAGCCTGAATCATGGTCTCAATGACTGACTCAGAAAAAACACTCTTAGACAGAATAAAGTGTTCAATCGACAAACAGTCAGCTTCATAGAAATGACATTTGGATGAAGGAAGGGACCCTGAATCAGGAGGTCCTTCCTCAGATGTAGTCTCCAAGGTGGGAGAGATCACATCTCCACTAGGTCAGCAAACCAGATCCTGTGAGGCCACACAGGGGCTATTAGAATCACCTACACCATCTCCTCTTTGATATGAGCAAAGACTCGTGGAAGGAGAGCAAACGGAGGAAACAGGTATGCCAACCTGAAAACCCAAGGAACTGCCAGAGCATCTATCAGAATGGCCTGCGGATCTCTTGACCTTGAACCATACCTTGGAAGCTTGGCGTTCTGACGGGATGCCATCAGATCTATCTCCAGCACCCCCATTTGAGAACTAAGCTGGAAAACACCTCCAAAGGGAGTTCCCACTCCCAGGGATGAAAAGTCTGTCTGCTCAGAAAATCCGCTTCCCAGTTGTCTACTCCTGGAATGTGGATGGCAGATACACAGCAATTGTAGGTCTCTGCCCACTGAAGAATCTGAGTAACCTCCTTCATTGCTAAGGAACCTCCCTGGTGATTGATGTAAGCCACAAAGGTTATGTTTTCTGACTGGAACCTGATAACCTGACTGGGCTGAGGACAACAGAGGAACAAGAGCGAGACATCGGGAAACTCTTCTCCCGCTACGGGGGACTCAGAAGGAAACAACAGCACAGACGTGGAGTTCAGAGAAGGCAAATAGCAGCCATGCAGAGGAAATCATATGAAAAAAACGGCGAAGAAATAGCTACTATCTGGCTATTTACCAACAGGTCCGTATATAATAATAAGACTTAAATTAGACAGGGGAGTCCGGTTGCGAATACTGCTGATGGAACTGATCAATCCTATGATGGTCTGGTAATTAATATCTCTGAAACTGATCTTACAGATGTAGAATTGGATGTGCTAAATAAGGGAGTATCATTTTGCCCATTTAATATATGTGACTTTTTTCAATTGGAAATTGACTTGTTTACATTTTTTAGAATTCTTAAATTGAAATCGTTTTTCTCCAAGGGTGATGGTTTTGTTTCTAAGGGCAATATATCAGTATCTCCTACTAAGGATATGGATAGGTCAACACTTAGTGAGTTAAAGGGACGGCCAAAATAAACTTTCATGATTCAGATAGAGCATGTCATTTTAAACAATTTTCCAATTTACTTTTATCACCAATTTTGCTTTGTTCTCTTGGTATTCTTAGTTGAAAGCTTAACCTAGGAGGTTCATATGCTAATTTCTTAGACCTTGAAGGCCACCTCTTTTCAGAATGCATTTTAACAGTTTTTCACCACTAGAGGGTGTTAGTTCACGTATTTCATATAGATAACACTGTGCTTGTGCACGTGAAGTTATCTGGGAGTAGGCACTGATTCGCTAAACTGCAAGTCTGTCAAAAGAACTGAAATAAAGGGGCAGTTTGCAGAGGCTTAGATACAAGATAATCACAGAGGTTAAAAGTATATTATTATAACTGTGTTGGTTATGCAAAACTGGGGAATGGGTAATAAAGGGATTATCTATCTTTTAAAACAATAAAAATTCTGGTGTAGACTGTCCCGTGAAAAAAACAAGCTTTGGGTTTGAAAAACAAAAGCAGTTTTATTCCTGGTGTTTATGACACAAGTGTTGATACATTTATATCTTTGGTACACAATGACGTTAATAAAATCAAAAATAAAACTGCTAAAAATAATGTTTTTAGAAATGCAAGTAATTTTACCAAAAGTGAGTTTGAGGCTGTTCAGACTAGTAAGAACAGGAAAGAGATTTTGCTGAAGGCAGCAGATAAGGGTGGGGCGACTGTCGTCCTTCAAAGGGATTATTATATTGAAGAGATTAAGAGCCAATTAGCTGATTGCAGAGTGTATAAAGCTATAGATTATAACCCTATTTTTGATATTGAGAGATTACAACATGTATTTGTAGCCCATTGTAGCCAGCACTGGTTCTGTTCTTTCCAATATCTCTTTCTATTTAGATTGTATATTAAAATCATTTGTTGTTGAATCATCTTTTATATATTCAGGATACAGAAGATTTTTTTAGAAAACTAAAGAATGTTTCTGTACCGATTAATGAGAGCATATTATTTAGTTTAGATGTTTCTAGCTTATACACTTCCATTACACATTCAAGTGGAGTGGGAGCGGTACAGACAACATTGTTACAATCTGGTTCATACAATAATAGACAAACTGATTTTATTTTAAAGCTATTGGATATTATTTTGAGATGTAATTATTTCCTTTTACAAGACCAATTTTACATACAGTTGCAGGGTACAGCCATGGGATCCAATGTCGCCCCTACATACGCCAATACATTTATGAATATTTATGAAGAGACTTTTGTCTATCAACATGAATAATTTTTACTATATAGTGCCACTTGTTGGCGCTATATAGACAATATATTTGGTGTGTGGCTGGGCGATATTGGGTCCCTGGTTAGTTTTGTGAACTCTCTTAATGAAGCTACTAGACATATCACCTTGAATTTGGCACATAGTGAATAATGTATAGATTTCCTTGATACTACAGTCATTAAATATGAGGGACACTTAAAGGGACAGTAAACCTAAAAACTAATGTTATATAATTCTGCACATAGTGCAGAATTATATAACATTATTTTAGTGCCATGATTAATATACCTTTTTTTGTCTGACAGCATGAGCGAGCTGCACTTAATGTTATGGCGCGGTCGGGCCAGGCTGTGACTATACAGCTGGCCTGATGCGCTGTGTAAAAAAAACAGACCCGCTCAGCAGAGAGCAGAGAGCGGGTCTGTAAAACAGGCATATTTTTTAAAAATTCAAATGGAAAAAAAGGTATTTTAACGATAGCACTAAAATAATGTTATATAATTCTGCACTATGTGCAGAATTATATAACATAATTTTTTAGGTTTACTGACACTTTAAGTATTGATCTTTTTAAAAAGAGTACAGATAAGAATAGTCTCCTACATGAACGTAGCGCACATCCCCCACATTTGAAGAAATCATTACCTAGAAGCCAATTAATGCGGGTAAGACGTATAGTTTCAGATGATGAAATTACAGAGATTAGATTACAAGAAATGGGTCAAGCATTTATTCAAATGGGGTATGATCCCAGTTTTATTTATAAAGAAATTACTGATGTTATTATTATCTCAAGGCAAGACTTATTGAAAAACCCTAAAATCGAGGGGAAGAAAGAAAAAACTACAGTAAAGAGGATGTTTTTTGCCAGTGATTATCATATATTAAGTAAAAAAAATACATAAGATCCTTTGTAAACATTGGTCTATACTTCGTATCTGTAATCCTGAGATATTAGAATTCCAACAGCCCCCTATGCCAGAATATAGAAGAGCATGCAAATTAAGGGATACTCTCATTAAAGCAGATATTGGATCAGTTAAAAAGAGTAGACAATCCTTTATTGGTAAAAAGAATACAGGCTGCTTCCCCTGTTTAAGTTGCTCGAATTGCAAAAATATGATCAAAGGTTCCACTTTTACACATCCCAAAACTGGGAAGAAATTTTCTATTAAAGGATACTATACATGTAACACATCTTATGCTATTTATTTACTGAAATGTTCATGTGCCTGTATTTATATAGGTGAATCGACTCGCCAGATAAGAGAAAGATTAAATGAACATAAATCTAATATTAGAACTAAATACATTAAATCTCCAGTCACTGCCCATTTTTTAAAAGTTGGACATTAGGTATCCCAGCTTAGATTTCAAATTATAGACCATATAGAGATTCCTAGACTTGGAGGCAATAGAGAGATTATGCTTATGCAGCGTGAGTTATATTGGATCTATAAACTAGAATTAAAAGGCCCGATGGGCATAAATAAGGATTTTGATTTATTAGTCTTTTTGTAATTCTTAGTGGGAATACTATTTTAACTTTTACATAGTAACTAATATAACTAAGTTATAGCATTATTTAATGTTATACACATACGCCTAGATTACGAGTCTTGCGTTAGGCTTAAAAAGCAGCGTTGGCCGGTCCCAACACTGCTTTTTAACGCCTGCTGGTATTACGAGTCTTGAAGGTACAGGTGTACCACTCACTTTTTTGGTCAGACTCGGAAATACCGCAAATCCACTTACGTCAATTGTGTATCCTATATTTTCAATGGGACTTACATAGCGCCGGTATTACGAGTCTTACCAAAAGTGAGCGGTAGACTCTCTCCTGTCAAGCCTGGTACCGCATTTAAAATCAGTAGTTAATATCCATTAATTGGTACTCCCATGCACAAATAGGACACTACATAAACACACACCCCAGACGACATTCCCTAACCAGAAAGCTGACACCCTTTGAAAAATTGTGCTTATCAGATAACACACCAAGGCACTTAATCTCTATCCTATACAAGCTTTTATTAGGAAGTGATGCACAACAAACACCTAACTACACTAGAACCTGGGAGAAGGAGTTGGGGGCTGAGTTGTCAGGGGAGGAGTGGTCTAGGGCATTTTCGGCCACTAAGAAATCGTCAATTTCTGTTAGGGTTCTAGAAACGAACTATAAATTTATGATGAGATGGTACCTCACCCCTAGCAGGTTACATAAAATATACAAAACGACAGGCAATAGATGCTGGAGGGGTTGTGGAGACGAAGGTAGCATGATCCACATATGGTGGAATTGCAACAGACTGGACACATTTTGGACAGAAATACTTGGACAAATGTCAGACATAATAGGGACTCAGATACCCAACAACCCACGGATCCTTTTGTATCTGTCCCTCCCTATGACCCACGACAAAATATACAACTCCCTCTTGACTCTCATGATTAACAGTGCCAAGTTGCTTATCCCAAAACATTGGAAGTCCGACATTGTCCCAACTGTGGGGGAGTGGAGGGCTCAAGTGGAAACTCTCCTTTCGCTGGAAAGATACCATCATTTACAGGCGGGCACTATTGACACACATGAGCTAATGCTGCACACATGGAAGCAATATGTTCCCACTCACTAAATGTCAGAGATAGGCCTTACATACAAACTCAGGCACATCACATAATGGTTTGGATATCCCACCTGGTCTTTTATCAATTGCTTGTTCAGTGAATTCATGCCTACTTGGACATTGTTTGGACATTTGTTGTTACTGTTGTATCGGCTCCCCGGGCCGGCAACATGAGGTGAACTCTGTCTCCAAATGGACTATGTTATCCTTCTGTTACTATGGTTCGAACAAAGTAAATAAGTTTCAGAATAACCCTTATCTACATGGACCCTCAGTGTTCTTAAAGAGCAGTTATCTTTGTTTACAGGCTACCACTGGATAGCTGCGAATTCGCAGTGCTCATATTTACATACCATTTTGTAAGTTCTAATGCAATGTCTTACCATATTCTTTGTTTCATGTTTTCACACTGCATTTATTGTATGACTTTATGATCTTAATAAAGCCTTTAAAAAAAATAAATAAAAGTCAGTAGTTAAGAGCTTTACTCTACAACGCCGTAGCATAAAGCTCTTAACTAAAGTGCTAAAAAGTACACTAACACCTATAAACTACCTATTAACCCCTAAACCGAGGCCTTCCCATATCGCAAACACTAAAATAAATTTTGTAACCCCTAATCTGCTGAACCGGACATCACCCCTAAACCTAAGTCTAACCCTAACCCTAACCCCCCCAACTTAAATATAATTTAAATAAATCTAAATAAAAGTACTACAATTAACTAAATAATTCCTATTTAAAACTAAATACTTACCTATAAAATAAACCCTAAGCTAGCTACAATATAACTAATAGTTACATTGTAGCTAGCTTAGGGTTTATTTTTCTTTTACAGGCAACTTTGTATTTATTTTAACTAGGTACAATAGTTATTAAATAGTTATTAGCTATTTAATAACTACCTAGTTAAAATAAAGACAATTTTACCTGTAAAATAAAATCTAACCTAAGTTACAATTACACCTAACACTACACTACAATTAAATGAATTACCTAAATTAAATACAATTAATTACAATTAATAAAATTATCTAAAGTACAAAACAAAACAAACACTAAATTACAGAAAATAATAAACAAATTACAAGATTTTTAAACTAATTACACCTAATCTAATCCCCCTAACAAAATAAAAGAGCCCCCCCCCCAAATAAAAAACCCTACCCTAAATTACAAATAACCCTTAAAAGGGCCTTTTGCAGGGTATTGCCCCAAAGTAATCAGCTCTTTTACCTGAAAAAAATTACAATTCCCCCCCAACATTAAAACCCACCAGCCACACAACCAACCCTACTCTAAAACCCACCCAATCCCCACTAAAAAACCTAACACTAACCCCCTGAAGATCACCTTACCGGGATACGTCTTCACCCAACCGGGCCGAAGTCCTCAACAAAGCTGAGAGAAGTCTTTATCCAAGCCGGGCGAAGTGGTCCTCCAGACAGGCAGAAGTCTTCCAGACGGCATCTTCTATCTTCATCCATCCTGCGCGGAGCGGGTCCATCTTCAAGACATCTGATGGAGAGCATCCTCTTCTTCCGATGGCTAAACACAGAATGAAGGTTCCTTTAAATGACGTCATCCAATATGGCGTCCCTTCAGTTCCGATTGGATGATAGAATTCTGTCAGCCAATCGGAATTAAGGTAGAAAAAATCCTATTGCCTGATGTAATCAGCCAATAGGATTGAAGTTCAATCCTATTGGCTGATCCAATCAGCCAACAGGATTGAACTGGCATTCTATTGGCTGTTCCAATCAGCCAATAGAATGCCAGTTCAATCCTATTGGCTGATTAGCCGTCGGAAGAAGATGATGCTCTGCGTTGCATGTCTTGAAGATGGACCCGCTCCGTGCCAGATGGATGAAGATAGAAGATGTCGTCTGGATGAAGACTTCTGCCCTTCTGGAGGACCACTTCGCCTGGCTTAGATGAAGACTTCTCCCGGCTTAGTTGAGGACTTCGACCCGGTTGGGTAAAGACATCTCCTGGTAAGGTGATCTTCAGGGGGTTAGTGTTAGGTTTTTTTAAGGGGGGATTGGGTGGGTTTTAGAGTAGAGTTGGTTGTGTGGGTGGTTGGTTTTAATGTTGGGGGGGAATTGTAAATTTTTTCAGGTAAAAGAGCTGATTACTTTGTGGCAATGCCCCACAAAAGGCCCTTTTAAGGGCTATTTGTAATTTAGGGTAGGGTAGGGTTTTTTTTTTATTTTGGGGGGGCTTTTTTATTGTGTTAGGGGGATTAGATTATGTGTAATTAGTTTAATATTGTAATTTGTTTATTATTTTCTGTAATTTAGTGGGGGGGTTTTGTACTAGATAAATTTATTTAATTGTAATTAATTGTATTTAATTTAGGTAATTAATTTAATTGTAGTGTAGTGTTAGGTGTAATTGTAACTTAGGTTAGGTTTTATTTTACAGGTAAATTGTCTTTATTTTAACTAGGTAGTTATTAAATAGTTAATTACTATTTAATAACTATTGTACCTAGTTAAAATAAATACAAAGTTGCCTGTAAAATAAAAATAAACCCTAAGCTAGCTACAAACTGTAACTATTAGTTATATTGTAGCTATCTTAGGGTTTATTTTATAGGTAAGTATTTAGTTTTAAATAAGAATTATATAGTTAATTGTAGTAATTTTATTTAGAATTATTTAAATTATATTTAAGTTAGGGGGGTTAGGGTTAGACTTAGGTTTAGGGGTTAATAAATTTATTATAGTGGTGGCGACGTTGGGGGGCGGCAGATTAGGGGTTGATAAATGTAGTTAGGTTGCGGCGACATTGGGGTGGCAGATTAGGGGTTAATAAATATAATGTAGGTGTGGGTGATTTTGTGGGCAGCAGATTAGGGGTTCATACATATTATGTACGTGGCGGCGGTGTCTGGAGCGGCAGATTAGGGGTTAATAATATATTGTAGGTGTCGGCGATGTCGGGGGCGGCAGATTAGGGGTTAATAAGTGTAAGATTAGGGGTGTTTAGACTCGTGTTCATGTTAGGGTGTTAGGTGTAGACATAACTTTTATTTCCCCATAGGAATCAATGGGGCTGCGTTAGGCGCTAAATGCTGCATTTTTGCAGGTGTTATTTTTTTTTTAAGCTGGCTCTCCCCCATTGATTCCTATGGGGAAATTGTACACAAGCACGTTTTACCAGCTCACCGCTAATGTAAGCAGCACTGGTATTGAGGTGAGATGTGGAGCAAAATTTTGCTCTTCGCTCACTTTTTTGCGATTAACGCCGGGTTTGTAAAAACCGTAATACCAGCGCTGTCTGTAAATGAGCGGTGAGCATTAAATGCTCGTTAGCACCGCACAGCTCAAAATGAAAAACTCGTAATCTGGCCGATAGTATTTCAAAGTATTCCAATATAGATTGTGTGCAATGGATCTTTGATCGTTATATATATATGTACACTTTGGATAAAATATGCAATATATGGTTTTGTTCACCAGATGGCTAATGTTAGTTTGATACTGTTAGTTGGTAGTATATATTGTATTTACCTGAGAGCTTATAAACACAGGTGTGTTAATTGTGATTAAGGGGAGGGATTTATGGTTTATAAGGTGCAATTCTTGTATGTGATGTATGCAACATGATTAAGGGCTATCACCTGAAACGTTTTTGTTCTATTTTTGTTTGGAGTAGATGTAAATAAGTTATACATCTTTTACTATCTTGGAGTGCTGCCATCTGATTTCCTATATTGCATTAAATTTGGGACTTTATTGGTGTGGAGTCCTGGATGGCGTGGTTGCCCGTTTGATGCACAGGTGTTGGAGACCATATATTTCGACAACTGGGGCCAAGCCAATAGAGCATTGTAAATTGCCCTCAACTCCAGTATGTTGATGGGAAGAGCAGACTCCTCCCGAGTCCAAAGGCCCTGAGATTTTAATGAGTTTTAGACTGCTCCGCAGTCCAGCAGACTGGCGTCCATGGTCACGATCACCCAGAAAGGTCTCCAAAAGCATGTGCCCTGAGACAGATGTTCCTGAGAAATCCAAAAGAATAAATATATAACTCCAGCGCCAAAGAGTGCCACTACACCAGCTCCTATATGCAAAATCTCCCGATCAGATCTTAAGAGGTTAACAAAATATCATAGGCTGAAAGGAGCGTTTAGATCACCTAAATGGAATCTTAGCTGTGTATTGTCAGAGGGGTAGTCGAGGAATGGACTGATAATAAGGTTAAAATGTACACATATTTATTTCACAGAAGATAAAAGTAAATATTCAGATAAAATCACAAAATCTTGAGATAAAATGGGGCCCTAACTAAGTAATGAGAATCCTCCTTTATCTCAAGGAAATGCTAAAAACAGAGCTTAAAAACATCCAATATAACAATACAGTCTTCCTTAAAATATATATAGATCTTTAGAAGTCGAAAAAGTCGATTGCGCTAATGTCCGCTAGAACAATGCTAGGTAATAATATAAACTTTGAAATGCACAATGATAAACACAATGATAAACATAATGTTAGATAATATGAAACAAAAGGGTATCGATACCTAAAAAATGACCTTAAAAATATCCGTGCTGAATAAGATTTGGTGAAAAATGTGTATATAAAAAGGTGTGTAGAAAAAATGTGTATATAAAAAATAAAAAATATATCCATATATCTTCAAAACCTAAGTGAAATAATATATAAACAAACATAGTGCAATTTCCAAAAAATGGCTAAATAGGTATTAAACTCACCAAATAGGGACCTGAGCCGTGAATATCAGTAACAATCTACGCGTTCCAATCCTCCTGGATCTTTTTCAAGACTGATATATATTTTTTCACTTAGGTTTGGAAGATATATGGATACACCTTATCTGGAGTAAATATCCTAGCACAATTGGATTATAATTGTGCTATCTGAAGAACAATTGGACAACTTTTTATCAAGATACTTTTCTTAAGGATATTATCCTAAAGACATTAACTTTCACCATTTAATTAAGACATTATCACAATCTATTTATTTATCCATTTAGATTTTTCACGTCACCTATAAGGTCTTATTTTTACACAATTTTTGGAATTTTTAGCAATTGTTTTTTCACTTTGCAACTGTGTTTTTTTATTTCACAAGGATTATATATATTTTTTATTTTTTATATACACATTTTTTATACACACCTTTTTATATACACATTTTTTCACCGAATCTTATTCCGCACGGATATTTTTAAGGTCATTTTTTAGGTATCGATACCCTTTTGTTTCATATTATCTAACATTATGTTTATCATTGTGTTTATCATTGTTTAGCATTTCAAAGTTTATATTATTACCTAGCATTGTTCTAGCGGACATTAGCGCCTCCAACTACCTACAATTATTAACCCCTAATCTGCCGACCGGACCTCACCGCTACTCTAATAAATGTATTAACCCCTAAAGCTAAGTCTAACCCTAACACCAACACCCCCTAAGTTAAATATAATTTAAATCTAACGAAATTAATTAACTCTTATTAAATAAATTATTTCTATTTAAAGCTAAATACTTACCTGTAAAATAAATCCTAATATAGCTACAATATAAATTATAATTATATTGTAGCTATTTTAGGATTAATATTTATTTTACAGGCAACTTTGCATTTATTTTAACTGGGTACAATAGCTATTAAATAGTTAATAACTATTTAATAGCTACCTAGTTAAAATAATTACAAAATTACCTGTAAAATAAATCCTAACTTAAGTTACAATTAAACCTAACACTACACTATCAATAAATAAATTAAATAAAATACCTACAATTATCTACAATTAAACCTAACACTACACTATCAACAAATTAATTAAATACAATACTTACAATTAAATACAATTAAATAAACTAACTAAAGTACAAAAAAAAAAAAAAAAAGAACTAAGTTACAAAAAATAAAAAAATATTTACAAACATTATAAAAATATTACAACAATTTTAAGCTAATTACACCTACTCTAAGCCCCCTAATAAAATAACAAAGCCCCTCAAAATAAAAAAATTCCCTACCCTATTCTAAAATACAAATAGAAAAGCTCTTTTACCTTACCAGCCCCTAAAAGGGCCTTTTGCGGGGCATGTCCCAAAGAATTCAGCTCTTTTGCCTGTAAAAAAAAATCATACAATACCCCCCCAACATTACAACCCACCACCCACATACCCCTAATCTAACCCAAACCCCCCTTAAATAAACCTAACACTAAGCCCCTGAAGATCTTCCTACCTTATCTTCACCATGCCGGGTATCACTGATCGGTCCAGGCTCCGAAGTCTTGATCCAAGCCCAAGCGGGGGCTGAAGACATCCATCCTCCGGCTGAAGTCTTGTTCCAAGCGGCGGCTGAAGAGGTCCATCATCGGGCAGAAGTCTTCATCCTATCCTATCTCACACATTGTTAGGTTTATCTGCACCAGAGCGCCTCTTCTTTTTGTCTTTTCCAGGACGAAGTCTATCATCACGCATATTGTGGAGAGAGCTGCTATTTGCTTTGGGGCTATTTTCTCTGCCTCCTCAAAACCGTGGGACTTTTATATCTGTTGGTACACTCTATATATATGGACGATTGTGCTTACACCAACAAGGATTTTGTATAAGTATTTATCTATATATATCACATATATTTGATGTTATTGGTTATTTATACATACATATATTTATCAGTTAATCATATATATACACTTTTACAATTATATTATAATTAGAATATTTTCTTTAGGAATAGCATAGAATAGGCGCACCTCTCTTTTTTGACACACAACAAACTGTGCTGTCTTTTTTTCTTCATCCTATCCGGGCAGAAGAGGAGATCCGGACCGGTAGACATCTTCATCCAAGCGGCATCTTCTATCTTCTTCCATCCGACGATGAGCGGCTCGATCTTCAAGACCTCCGGCGCGGATGCATCCTCTTCTTCCGATCGGAACAGCCAATAGAATGCAAGCTCAATCTGATTGGCTGATTGGATCAGCCAATCGGATTGAACTTGAATCTGATTGGCTGATTCCATCAGCCAATCAGAATTTTCCTACCTTAATTCCGATTGGCTGATAGAATCCTATCAGCCAATCGGAATTCGAGGGACGCCATCTTGGATGACGTCCCTTAAAGGAGCCTTCATTCTGTGTTAGGACGTCGGAAGAAGAGGATGGATCCGTGCCGGATGTCTTGAAGATGGAGCCGCTCGTCGTCGGATGGAAGAAGATAGAAGATGCCGCTTGGATGAAGATGTCTACTGGTCCAGATCTCCTCTTCTGCCCGATGATGGACCTCTTCAGCCGCCGCTTGGATCAAGGCTTCAGCCGGAGGATGGACGTCTTCAGCCCCCGCTTGGGCTTGGATCAAGACTTCGGAGCCTGGACCGATCGGTGATACCCGGCATGGTGAAGATAAGGTAGGAAGATCTTCAGGGGCTTAGTGTTAGGTTTATTTAAGGGGGGGTTGGGTTAGATTAGGGGTATGTGGGTGGTGGGTTGTAATGTTGGGGGGGTATTGTATGTTTTTTTTTACAGGCAAAAGAGCTGAATTCTTTGGGGCATGCCCCGCAAAAGGCCCTTTTAAGGGCTGGTAAGGTAAAAGAGCTTTTCTATTTGTATTTTAGAATAGGGTAGGGCATTTTTTTATTTTGGGGGGCTTTGTTATTTTATTAGGGGGCTTAGAGTAGGTGTAATTAGCTTAAAATTGTTGTAATATTTTTATAATGTTTGTAAATATTTTTTTATTTTTTGTAACTTAGTTCTTTTTTTATTTTTTGTACTTTAGTTAGTTTATTTAATTGTATTTATTTGTAGGTATTGTATTTAATTAATTTATTGATAGTGTAGTGTTAGGTTTAATTGTAACTTAGGTTAGGATTTATTTTACAGGTAATTTTGTAATTATTTTAACTAGGTAACTATTAAATAGTTATTAACTATTTAATAGCTATTGTACCTGGTTAAAATAAATACAAAGTTGCCTGTAAAATAAATATTAATCCTAAAATAGCTACAATATAATTATAATTTATATTGTAGCTATATTAGGGTTTATTTTATAGGTAAGTATTTAGCTTTAAAAAGAAATAATTTATTTAATAAGAGTTAATTTATTTCGTTAGATTTAAATTATATTTAATTTAGGGGGGAGTTGGTGTTAGGGTTAGACTTAGCTTTAGGGGTTAATACATTTATTAGAGTAGCGGTGAGGTCCGGTCAGCAGATTAGGGGTTAATAATTTAGGTAGGTGGAGGCGATGTTGGGGGTGGCAGATTAGGGGTTAATAAATATAATATAGGGGTCGGCGGTGTTAGGGGCAGCAGATTAGGGGTACATAGGGATAACTTAGGTGGCGGCGGTGTGCGGTCAGCAGATTAGGGGTTAAAAAATTTGAATAGAGTGGCGGCGATGTGGGGGGGCCTCGGTTTAGGGGTATATAGGTAGTTTATGGGTGTTAGTGTACTTTAGAGCACAGTAGTTAAGAGCTTTATGAACCGCCATTAGCCCAGAAAGCTCTTAACTCCTGGCTTTTTGCTGCGGCTGGAGTTTTGTCGTTATATTTCTAACGCTCACTTCAGCCAAGACTCTAAATACTGGCGTTAGAAAGATCCCATTGAAAAGATAGGATATGCAATTGACATATAAGGAGATCTGCGGTATGGAAAAGTCGCGGGTGCAAAGTGAGCGTTAGACCCTTTCCTGACTGACTCTAAATACCAGCGGTAGCCCAAAACCAGCGTTAGGAGCCCCTAACGCTGGTTTTGACGGCTAACGCCAAACTCTAAATCTAGCCGTTAGTTAGGGCCCCATTTTATCTCAAGATTTTGTGATTTTATCTGAATATTTACTTTTATCTTCTGTGAAATAAATATGTGTACATTTTAACCTTATTATAAGTCCATTCCTCGACTACCCCTCTGACTATACACAGCTAAGATTCCATTTAGGTGATCTAAGCGCTCCTTTCAGCCTATGATATTTTGTTCCTGAGAAATCCACCACATGACAGAGTCCCTAGATGACTGATCTAACTCTTTTCTCTGAGATAGATCCGCAAGGTCACCATTCCATTGTCTGAGCATGCACAACTGGAGAGCTCTCAAATGGAATCAAGCAAAAGGAATGATGTCCATGGAAGCCACTATCAGACCGATTACCTCCATATATTGAGCCACTAAAGGATAAGCAGCAGCATGAAGAGAGAGGCAAGAGGAAATTATTTTGTTTTTCCTGACCTCTGTCAGAAAAATCTTCATCAATAGAGACTCTATTATGGTCCCTAAGAACACTACTCTTGTAGCAGGGGAAAGGAAGTTTTTTTTCCAGAATCACATTCCATTCGTGGGAACGAAAAAAAGACAACAATATCTCTGTGTGAGATTTTGCTTGTTGAAAAGATGGTGCCTGAACAAATATGTAGTCCAGTTAGGGTGCCACAGCAATTCCACGAGAACTGATCACTGCCAAAAGAGCCCCCAGAACCTTTGAAAAAATTCTGGGAGCCGTGGCTAGACCAAATGGAAGGGCCATGAACTGGAAATGTTTGTCCAGAAAGGCAAATCTCAGGAATCTGTGATGGTCTCTGTGAATAGGAACATGAAGATATGCATCCTTTAGGTCTATGATTTTCATGAACTGACCCTCTTGTACTAAAGGAAGAATAGAGCGTATAGTCTCCATCTTGAAGGATGGAACTTTGAGAAACTTGTTTAGACACTTCAAGTCTAGAATGGGATGGAAAGTTCCCTCTTTTTTGTGAACCACAAATAGGTTGGAGTAGAACCTGAGACCCTGTTCCTGCACTGGAACTGGAACTATCACTCCCAGGGAGGAAAGATGTTGTATACATTTCAAGAACGCCTCCCTCTTTATCTGGTCTGCAGATAATCTTGACAGATGGAATCTACCTCTGGGAGGAAAAGTCTTGAATTCCAATTTGTAACCCTGGGATACTATGTCCACAGTCCAGGGATCTGGGACATCTCATATCCAGGCTTGAGAGAACTGAGAAAGTTTGCCCCCTATCTGATTCAATCCCGGACCAGGGGCAAACCCTTCATGCTGATTTGGAATCAGCTGCAGGTTTCTTTGATTGTTTCCCCTTGTTCCAAGACTGATTGGGTTTCCAAGAAGACTTGGATTGTTCCTGCTTGGAAGAAGAAGGGGAAGGCTTTCCTCTGAAGTTACAGAATGAATGACAATTACTCTGACGTCCTTTATGCCTATTCTTCGTATCTTGAGGTAGAAATGACCCTTTTCCACCTGTAATATCAGAAGATAATTTTTGCCAAACCGGGTCCAAAAAAGGTTTTGCCCTTGTAAGGAATCTCCAGAAGCTTGACTTTAGAGGAAATGTCCGCAGACCTGGATTTCAACCATAACGCCCTGCGGGCTAGGACAACGAAACTAGAAGTTTTTGCTCCTAGTCTAACAACCTGTAAAATGGCATCTGCAATACATTTCAAGAACGCCTCCCTCTTTATCTGGTCTGCAAATTATCTTGAAAGATGGAATCTGCCTCTGGGAGGAAAAGTCTTGAATTCCAATTTGTAACCCTGGGATACTATGTCCACAGTCCAGGGATCTGGGACATCTCGTATCCAGGCTTGAGAGAACTGAGAAAGTTTGCCCCCCCTCACCTGATCCAATCCCGGATCAAGGGCAAACCCTTCATGCTGATTTAGAATTAGCTGCCGGTTTCTTTGATTGTTTCCCCTTGTTCCAAGACTGATTGGGTTTCCAAGAAGACTTGGATTGTTCCTGCTTGGAAGAAGAAGGGGAAGGCTTTCCTCTGAAGTTACAAAATGAACAACAATTACTCTGGCGTCCTTTATGCCTATTCTTCGTATCTTGAGGTAGAAATTATCCTTTTCCACCTGTAATATCAGAGATAATTTCTGCCAAACCGGGTCCAAAAAAGGTTTTGCCCTTGTAAGAAATCGCCAGAAGCTTGACTTTAGAGGAAACATCCGCAGACCAGGATTTCAACCATAACGCCCTGTGGGCTTGGACAACAAAACTAGAAGTTTTAGCTCCTAGTCTAACAACCTGTAAAATGGCATCTGCAATAAAGGAATTGGCCAATTTAAGAGCTTTAATCCTATCTTGAATTTCATCCAAGGAAGTCTCTACTTGAAGAGAATCAGACAAGGCGTTGAACCAATAAGATGCCGCACTAGTCACAGTGGCAATAAACACCACAGGTTGCCATTGGAGACCTTGATGAACATAAATCTTTTTCAAATGAGCCTCCAGCTTCTTGTCCATCGGATCCTTAAAAGAGCAGCTATCCTCAATAGCAATAGTGGTTCTCGAAGCCAGAGTGGAAATGGCCTCTTCAACTTTGGGAACAGTATACCAAGGGTCTTTAATGGAGTCCTTGACAGGAAACATTTTCTTAAAAATGGGAGACGGGGAAAAGACACCCCTGGTTTCTCCCATTCCTGTGAAATAATCTCCCTAGAACGGTCCGGCACAGGAAAAACCTCAGAAGTGGAAGGTTCATCAAAGAAACTATTACGTTTACTAGATTTCTTAGGAGTGACAACGACAGGGGTATCGGAGTCATCTAAAGTAACTAAAACCTCCTTTAACAATACAGGAAGGTGTTCAAGCTTAAATGGACACTGAACCAATTTTTTTTTATTTCGTGATTCAGATAGAGCATGCAATTTTAAGCAACTTTCTAATTTACTCCTATTATCAAATTTTCTTAATTCTCTTGGTATCTTTATTTGAAAAGCAAGAATGTAAGTTTAGATGCCGGCCCATTTTTGGTGACCAACCTGGGTTGTTCTTGCTGATTGGTGGATAAATTCACCCACCAATAAATAAGTGCTATCCAGGGTCCTGAACCAAAAATTGGCTGGCTCCTTAGCTTAGATGCCTCCTTTTTCAAATAAAGATAGCAAGAGAACGAAGACAATTTGATTATAGGAGTAAATTAGAAAGTTGCTTAAAATTGCATGCTCTACCTGAATCACAAAATAAAATGTTTGGGTTCAGTGTCCCTTTAAATCTGAAGGATACCACCTCAGTCTCAGAAGAAGGAATTATACTGTCTGAATCTGCGATTTTACCCGCAGAAAGTCCCGATGTATCTTACTCATCAGACTTATGAAAAAGGGCAACTTGGGAAGCAGAACTGAGGACAGGCACCTTACTTTTTGAATTTCTACATTTCCACTTGCGTTTTCCCTGTATTCTGGGAATGGCAGCCAATTCCGCAGATACTGCTGAAGATACCTGGGCATCAATTTATGCTTTTAAATAAACTCCACTAGGAGTTATAGAGGAACCATAGGGCACTGCATGTGGCGCCATTGAGGTTTGGGATGTAGCAGGAGAAAGCTGAGGTATTATTTTAACAGCATCATCCTGAGAGACATTAGGCTCAAACATTTTACCTTTATTTTGCAAGATTTTCTTTACACATGAAGAACAAAATTGCATAGGAGCTACAATTTGTGCATCTAAACATAATAAGCATGAATTCATGAGAGCAGGCTCTTGCTCCATATCAGACATGTTGTGAAACAGTAAATAAACTTGTACAGATAAGTTTCAAATATTTTTATATTTAATTAAAATAAGCCAAGGAAAAAATACACTTTAAATTTTATCACAAATTAGGATCAATCCCCAGCTAAAATTATGTGAGAAAAGTTAAGAAAAAACATTTAATAAACATCAAATAAACTTCTAAAATACCCCTCAGGCAACCCTACACCTCAATTACTGAGGTGCCTTACCACTACTAATTAAGACCAGAACACCCAGAAATGGAGAAAAGAAGTAAAGCCGGTCATGTGACCGCAACTGCCAAGCTCAAATTACTGCTTCGACACAGAGAGGCACTACTTCCTGGTACACTGAGTACCAGAAATACCCGTTTTTTCAAACCTGACAGTTTAAAATGTAGCATTATTTTATTTTAAAGCAAAGGGGAAATGAATTAGCTGCTGAAATAGAAAATTTAGCCTTACTTGGTATTGTATTATCAAGAAAATATGTGTCAGAAAATAAGGCCTAATAAAAACATTTTACCCTTTCGTTTTAAAAGAGTTTAAATGTTAGTCTCACACATGCTACAGTGCCTGCTTCATGCCCTAGTTTAACCCATACAACAGGATTATCTATGTCCCAATAAAAAAGCAGTGTTTTTAATTTGTTAAGTGCATGATCTCCCTAACTGGAAGAAAAAGCACTTACCTGCTCTGCTGTCCAGCATGTAGACAGTTACAAGGTATGAGAGGACACAGTTCCTCACAGAGAACTTTGAAAAAGAAAAAAAACAGAGTAGCCAACTCATGCTTTCTTAACTAGGGCAGCAATGGTTAAGAAAATACAGTAAGTACCTCTGTACAAGTTCCTAACTGCTTTAAAGCCACCACTACCCGACTGCAAGGAATGACGTGGAATACGGCTATACCCCAAAACTTGCTTGTAGATTAAATAAAAAAAATTCTTCATACACCTAAGCTTCACCTCCTCCATGCATCAAAGGAAAAGAGAATGACTGGGGGTTGTTGGTAAGGGAGTGATACTTAGCAGTTTAACTATGGTGCTCTTTGCCTCCTCCTGCTGGCCAGGAGTGATATTCCCAACAGTAATTACACAAGCCGTGGACTCACCATATCTTAGGGAAAAAAATTAGTTTCATTTTTATCTGCTGAACTGAGATGTGTTAACCGTGCCAAGCTTATGTTTCTGAAATGTGCTCAGAAGCAGAGTGATTTGTCAACCCCCCCCCCAAAAAAAAGATCCAAAACAAAATACTAATAATAAAAATAAAGGTATTTGCATTGTGATCAAGATTGCGGGTGAAAAGTTCTAAAGGGGATGAAATCACTGTTACAAGGCAGTCTTGACAAGAGGTGTTTTACTTTTCTTCACTGTAGGAGACAATGGTTCTCTGACGCTGGCAGAATGTTAAAAGCAGTATTGCCATCTACAACAAATGTGCAATGTAAATTAGCCCTTTAGATATAATTAAATGGCAATACAATTTACATGTACGATATAACCAAGGTGAGGGGAGCTAAAGGTATAATGTGTGGTGTTTGTATGTTACTGTGTAACCTAAATAAGAATTTATGCTTATACGTTTTGTTAAAGAAAAAATATATTTATTTTAAAACACTTTAAAACATGTGAATAATAAAAGTATAGAGCTCTATTACTTTAAGACATTTAAAACAATATACAATGTACAATTTATAATAACAATATTGGAGGATTGAAAACAGTTGCTCTAATATTGTACTCTTTTTGCTTGCTTTTGTAGTCTAAGTAGTCTCTTTTAAAGCTTAAAAAGTTTTGTGTTATTGTTATTCTTGTACTCACAATTTTGTCTTGAATGTTAAAAGACTTTTTAGCTTTATGGAGTCAAGAAAAACCCGTTGAGAAGGCAATATACGTATGGAGTGAATACAGCCTTTTATTTTGACAATCTTGCTTTATATGGCTTTGAAGACTAATAGGAACCAGTTGTAGATTTGTTTCTGTTTCCTTTGTTAGGAGTTACAAAGTCTTTAAGGAGGGTGATACAATGCATACCTCCTATGGATGTGCTAAAGAAAATTCTTAGCCGTTTTTCCTCGTTGTTGTGATGCTTGAAAATTCCTCGATGTTTAGCAGGAGTTCAATTAGGAATATCTGTTGGTCTCTGAGACTGTTTACCCTATTTGTTTTACTGGTATGGTGTTCAGGGCTTGCAGGAGTCCCTAAGAGGCTTGGAGCATTTAAAAATTCCTTGATGTTTAGCAGGAGTCCAATTAGGAATATCCGTTGGTCTCTGAGACTGTTAACCCTATTTGTTTTGCTGGTATGGTGTTCAGGGTTTGCAGGAGTCTCTAAGAGGCTTGGAGTGTATAAAGGTAGTTCTGTCTGTAGTCCGGTATACGAATCTGGAGTTCAAGTAGATTTTTGAAGACTGGGAACAGTAGTCTTTGTCCGTTAAGGTCTCCTGTTATGTATTGCTTCTTTTGCGCTTATTATTTCAAGCGCTAAGTAAAGTTGAATCCGTTGAAGGGAATCTTGATAAAGGCATCTGCTGAAACGCGTAGATCTGCCCACCTGAGTGTGCACCCTCTTTGACATTATATGCCCACACTGTGGGATAAGAACTCTCTTCCCTTCAACGGATTCAACTTTACTTAGCGCTTGAAATAATAAGCGCAAAAGAAGCAATACATAACAGGAGACCTTAAGTCCCAACTGCAATATTAACCCCTAAACCACTAGTCCCCTACATCTCAAAGTAACCCACTACATTATTAACCCATAAACCGCCAGCCCCCCACATCGCAAAGTAACCCATTACACTATTAAAAGCTATTAAAAGTTTTCATTCTATTGACAATAAGAATGCAAGGGTACTCCTATATAAAAGAGGTACCTTGCATTCAAAATGCAGTGTGCGGCTGGTGACCGCATTAAGACAACATCCATGTTGACGATCTGAAGAAGATGGGCTGCTGCCAGGATTAAAAAGGACCACTGCCTGGATGAAGATGGAGCGCTGCCATTATCCTTGGTGACTAATATCTTGGGGTGTAGTGTTGTTTTTTTTGTGGCGTTTTATTTTCAGATTAAGAATTTTCTTTTCTCTGGGCAGCAAAAGAGATAAATGCCCTTTTAAGGGCAATGCCCAACCAAATACCCTTTTAAAGTAGTTTTTTTTAGATAGTTTTTTTTTGTCGGGTGGGGGTTGGGTGGTTAACATTAGAAGGTAGTAGTTTTGTTTTAAGAAAAAGAGCTGGTTCACTTTAGGACAATGCCCTACAAAAGGCCCTTTTAAGGGCTATTTGTAGTTTAGTGTTATAATAGTTTTTTATTTTGGGGTGGTTTTTTGGGGGGTTTAGAATAGACATAACTCTTGATATTTTTGTTAATTTGTTATTTTTTGTAATGGTAGACTTTTTATTTTTTGTAATGTAATTTTTTTTGTAATGTTAGGTTTTTTGTTTTTTAACAGTAATGTTAGGGTTTGTTTTGTTTTGTAATGTTAGTTTTTTTTTTACTGTAATGCTAGTTTTTTAATGTAATGTTAGGTTTTTTATTTTGTGTAATGTTAGGGCTTTTTTTAAATAGTAATGGTAGTTTTTTTTTTTTTAAATGTAAGGTTAGATTTTGTTTACTTTCTCAGGTAAGTTTCTATTTTTTTTAAAGTAGTTTGTTTATTTTGGTAAAGGTAGGGTTAGTCTATTTTGAGTTAACTTAGGGGTGTTAGGTTAGGGAGTTTAGATGTTAGTGGGTCAATTTGCATTAGGGGGACTGGTGGTTTAGGGTTAAATAGTGTACTGGGGACTTTGCAATGTGGGTGCTGGTGGTAGAGGGTGTGGGGGTTTAGGGGTTAATAGTGTAAACAGATAGTTTGCAATGTGGGGGTGGGGTAATACGAGCGCATATTACTGCTCAACTGTACCCATAGAAAATATAGGGAACATAAATTAAACCAATTTTGTGCAAACAATTTTGTAGTAACTTTAACAGCACGCCACTTGTAACATGGATTTTAGCGTAAAGAACACAGCGATTTTGCAATCTGGTTTATACTCCTTGCGCTTAACGATAGTGCTCAACTCGTAATCTAGGCCTATGTATTTAAAGTAAGTTAATTATTTAAATAAACATGTTTTTAACTTTTGAAGTGTTCTTCTTTTTAGGAACAAGATTTTGTGCACAAGATAGCTTTTTTCATTTTACAGTAGTGCGTTTTTAAACAGGAGTATGTAAAATGAAATTTTAAAAAATAGACAGCTTTTTTAACATTGTATTAGAGTTCTAATTTCAGGATCACACTGTGCCAAATGTGTTATATATTAACCCTTTAACTGCTGAGCTATTTGCACCCCTGCTCTGCTGAGCTGTTTTGCAGTTTTTAGATGCTGATTACATAAAGGCCCTATTGTGCAACATAAAGTGTAAAACATGCATTTTAATATTTACATTTTATTAAACAAGGTTAAAAACAATAGTATGTGTATTTTTCCCTAAACTCTATAGTAAAAAGAAGTTATCCTCATATAAATAAGAGCCTTTTCGTATAGTTATGTAACTTTAATCTGCACATAGGGGCTCTCATGAACATGGACATTTTGGGCTCGATTTATCAAGCCTCTACGGCTGCAAGTTCTCTCAAGAACTTGCTCGCCGTGATTTATCAAGCAGCGGTCACCAGACCGCTGCTTCCCTAACATCTTTGCCACCTCTATTGTGGCGAAATTCAATCTCCTCGGTCGAGTCCGACCGAGGAGATTGACAGCTCCTGCCCGCGCGTGATTGGCTGTGCGCGGGCAGGGGTTGCACGCGAGCACAAAACTGCGCTCGTGTGCAATGTTAATTACCTGCGGGTAATTTTGCCCCGCCATAGGC